>NC_088330.1:23080000-23380000 GCF_036884655.1 Musa acuminata AAA Group | reverse complement strand
TTCGATTGAAACCGATTCCAACGAGAATGGTTTCAATTCAATCCATTTCGGAAGAAATTTAAACTTGAAACCTTTCATGAAAGTGCAAGAGAAGACTAAGGTGATTTGCAGCAATATAAATTACACAAATGAAAAGCATCAGTTTCGTAAAGTCTTCATATGATTAAAGCTGATCTTGGAAGATGTTTACGTGAAAGCGTATATAGATGTAGTGAAAGCAAGGTAAGGAGGAGAGGCAGTTTGCTATAAAAGAAAGTTACTCAAAGTAAATGCAAACCGAGTTTTAGAGTGGTTCGGTCAACATGACCTACATCCACTTTCGGCTTCCTCATCCGATGAGGTCACCGGCATCCACTAGAGACCTTCCTTCAATAGGCGAAGGCCAACCACCTTTTACAGCTTTTCTCCTTTTACCGAGTCTAGGAGACAACCCTTACAAGTTTCTGCTAGTCATAGGTGCCCAGCAAGCCAATCACGTGAGTGATGGCACGTGTGACTTGATACAGAATCTTTTTGCTTATTATATTTTGGCGTATATCACTTTATAACTATTGCATATGTGCATATATATATTGTGATGTCCTTGGATTTGTGCAATGGGAATCGGATCGTGATGAGATCACGATAATGAGATCGATTCACCTTTAAACACATATCCTAAATAATCCCGGTCATAGGTTACTCGAGAGGGACATCGTGATAACCGGATAGACTGGTGTGCTGCATACCCGTCCATATGATGGATGCAGCTGGTCTCATAGCTGCTCGTGTAGGGACACTAGGGATACAGTACATGTGCTCATTGGAGAATAAGTTCACTGATTGATCCGCTTACGGAATGCTGGATGGTTGATGATGCCTTATTGTCAGACAGCGATTCCGTAGTCCTAGTGGTGTATCTGGTCCTTAGACTTAAGACACCAAGGATATCCTGTATGAGTGCTCCACTCTTTGATACCAGACTTATAGGTTTGGATGTCCCAGATCTAGTACAGCTGGTCATTGGGAGTGGTAGTCGACCTTACGAGGGCTATTGAGTGTCGATAGAGGATCATCCACTCTCGGCGTCATGAGAGGAATATCCCATGTGTTCTTGCTCAGACAAATCCCTGGCCAGGGTCATTCGGGTTGAGAGAGAAAGAGTTCTCCGGGAGAATCCGATTAGAGCGAGACTCGAGTAGAAACCGTATGGGTCTGACAGCACCATGCTCGATATACGGTCTTTGGGATATTAGATGGATGAGGGACTATAGGTACACGGTAACTGAGGACAGACAGGTCCAATGGATTGGATTCCCCTGTATCGTTTGGGGACTACGGCATAGTGGCCTAGTACTTCCGTAGTCGATGAGTCAAGTGAATTATTATAGAGATAATAATTCACTGAGTTAGAAGGAGTTCTGACAGGTATGACTCACGACCAGCTCGATATTGGGCCTCGAGGGTCACACACATATGGTAGGCATTGCGATGAGTAGAGGTTCGGATATGAGATATCCGACGGAGCCCTTGTCTTATTGGATGCAGATCCAATACCCACTAGGGGAGAACCCATTAGGGTTTGACAGGGGACCTCTATAAATAGGAGGGATTTAGAGCCTCATAGGCTATAGTCTTTGCTTGCTTTTCCTATTCTCCTCTTCCTCTTCACCTCAGAGCAGACTTGGAGTTTTGAGGAGTGTCGTCGCAACCTTGCTGTGTGGATCACCGCTAGAGAGGAGGAAGCTTGACCTCCTTCACCCTCTCCTAAGGATCTGCAAGGAAACAGGGATATACGATCTCCCTAGGTAACACAACCTACTTTATACGCAGTTTTAAGTTTCGCGGATTTTACGCACCAATCTTCGTACGACGACGAACATCTCTTTGGGAATCAGGGATTTTGTTTTCTTGTTCTTCCGCTGCGCATGTGATGTCGCCCCCATGATTTCCCAACAGTGGTATCAGAGCCAGGTTGTTCGTGCGAATGATTGGTTTTGAACTGCGTGTGTTGTGTTTAGGAAGAATATTGACGTCAAAAACGTTGACGCAAAAGCGAGAAAGGGCAGCAATAGTTGCTGCCCTCGGTCTGTGTGCGTGAAGCGCAGCCGAAGGCGGCCTGCTTGCAGCAGGCTTGCTGCCGACGGGGCTGGCAGCCCACGGGCAGAGGCGCCGCAGGGCAACGACGCCTGGCGCCACTACTCCTGCGGGCGAAACCCCCCACAGGGGTGGCCGCCCGGCGGGACAGCACCGCCTGCAGAGGCAGCGACGCCCGAAGGGGGTGCCCACCCGCAGCGGCGTCGCCGCCATCGGGCGTGCCGCTTGCAGGCGAGGGCACTGCCCTCGCCCCGCCGCACAGGCCGCCGCTGGCAGGGTGGCGGCGGCGGCAGCAGCGAAAGGGGGAAAGGACATTAGGGTTTTTTTGGGCAAAAGACAGTTTTGCCCCTCAAAATTTGAGAAATTCCAGTTTCTGTCTTTTGTCCAAATTATAAAAATACCCCTATAAATTCAGAAATTTCCTACATGTCCCTGATTTCAAAAAATATTAATTAATTAAAAGGTTTAGTTGATTATTATTTTTATTATTATCTAGTAGTCCTACATGATGATGATTATTTATACATGTGATGTATGATGTGTGGACGGATGATCATGGACCGTGTGATGTGTGTACTTGTGATTATTATTATTGAGGTCTGCGAGCCTCCATTATATTTCTCGTTTATTGTCGGGCCTGCGTGCCTATGATTAAGTTGTAATCACATGAGGAGGCGCAGCGGGAGTGTGGATGAGATAGCGGGACCCACGAGACGGACGATCACGATGCGTGAAGATGCATCAAGATGTCGACGGAACCGACGAGGACGAGATGGACGATCACAGGGCATGGAGATGCACCGTTGCACACATAGATCTTGATGTGAGTGATTAGGCATACTGGCTCGGGCCTAATCATATTAGGTTGTGGTTCATGATCATCTGGTGTGATTGCTTATACACATACTAGATATGTATATATATTTGCATACGATGTAGATATATATTAAATATGTATATGTGTGACATGTCATATTAGGAGACCAAATCATAGAAACATCTCTCGATAATATTAAGTCGGTAAACGTGAGGCAATTAGATTGACCCACGTGGCCTTCCATCGTTATGAGTAGGAACCGATTCCCGGTGTAGGTTGAGTTGGTCGAGTCCCTCGAGACTCACCTATATCGCGATTTGCTATCTTGCTTACGACATAGAGATGTCACCGGTGACCTGAGGGCATGGTATGCTTGGTCGAGTCCCTTGAGGGTATATCATCAAATCAGACTCATCTTGTAATGAAGGTGTTGACTTAACCGAGCATCATGGTTAGTCGAGTCCCTCGAGGCCATGGTGATTCGGAGGCCGAACAGGACAGGAATCATAAGGAGTTGTGATCGGTAAGAGTTGCCTACCTTTTAGGCTTAGTGTGATTGGTCGAGTCCCTCGAGGTTACACTAAGACGCTGATTGGATCCTGATCCCCACTAGAAGTCTGCCGGAGACTTTCGTTTCATGTGTTGAGGGTGTCGCGTGACTCGTTAGTAAAATAGTGGGAGCAGATTAAGATAGAAGTCCATATCTTGATAGTTTATTTCTTGCAAAATCTGCATGTTATTCATTTCTACTGCATCTTTATTTTCAGAAAATGTCGCTTTCAAATCCCTTACGTGGCATACTTGATGTCAACCGCCTCACTGGTCCAAATTATATGGATTGGCTCTGTAACTTGAGAATTGTTCTCACAGCGGAGAAAATCGTGTACGTCCTTGATTCAGTGATGCCTACGCCCGAATAAGGGGCAAGCGAGGATGAGATCGCTCGCTACGTGAAGTACATTGATGACTCCACTCTTGCTCAGTGCTATATGTTGGGCTCTATGACTCCTGAGTTATAGAGACAACATGAAAAGATGCCAGATCCATTCTCCTACATGTCCACAAATTGTTTGAGGAACAGGAAAGGACTCAACGATATGAGATATCCAAGAGCCTCTTCCGCGCTAGGATGACTGAGGGGACACCGGTTCAGAACCATGTCCTAAAGATGATTGAGTGGATAGAGAAACCATAGGTCTAGGAATGGTCCTAGAGGATAACTTGTGTGTGGACATTGTGCTTCAGTCCCTACCATATTTCTTTTCACAGTTCATAATGAATTTTAATATGAACAAGCTTGAGGTGACTCTCCCAAAGCTCCTCAATATGTTGAGGGAGGCAGAGAGTACTATTAAGAAAGAGAAGCCAGTTCTCTACACTGGTGAGACCAGAAAGAAAAGGAAAGCAGAAAGGTCCCTTAAGAAGGGAAAGGGCAAGGGCAGACCAGGTAAAGCAAAGGTTGCAAAGAAAGACCCAGTAAAGGACAAAGGCCAATGCTTCCACTGTGGTAAAGATGGGCACTAGAAGAGGAACTGCAAAGAGTACCTTGCAGAAAGGGAGAAACAAAAGCTTGATGAAGCTTCAGGTACATTCATGATCAGTCTCCATTTGTCAGACTCTTATGATAACACATGGGTATTGGATACCGGTAGTGCTTATCATATATGCAATTCGTTGCAGGTTCTGGAAAGGCCTAGGAGACTAGAGAGAGGCGAGATGAACCTCAAGATTGGTAATGGAGCAAAAGTTGCTGTAGTAGCTGTTGGCGAGGTCGCCCTACATCTGCCTAGTGGAGCTTTTATTGCATTAAATGCATGTTATTTTGTTCCTTCTATTATCAAAAACATTATCTCCATTTCATGTTTAACAGTTAGTGGATATAAATTTGTTTTTGAGAATAATGGTTGTTCGATATTATTAGATGATAAGATCATCACGAAAGGAACATTGCATAATGGTTTATTTATGTTAGACACTACTCCACATATCATGAATGTAAATGTGTCTAAGAGGAAACGAGATGAGGTGAACAGTGCATACCTGTGGCATTGTAGGCTAGGTCACATCCATGAAAGAAGGATTCAAAAGTTACTAAATGATGGATATCTAGATCTATTCGACTACGTGCCATATGCAACTTGTGAGCCTTGCATTCGTGGAAAATTGACCAACTCTCCATTTAGTGGAACTGGAGAGAGAGCCACTGAGTTGTTGGAACTCATATATAGTGATGTATGTGGACCCATGTCAACTCATGCCATTGGAGGTTACTCCTACTTCATTACATTTACTGATGATTTCTCAAGGTATGGATATGTGTACTTAATGAAGTACAAGTCCGAGGCCTTTGAGAAATTCAGAGAGTATAAGAATGAGGTGGAGAACCAGACTGGAAAGAGTATCAAAACTCTTCGATCAGATCGAGGAGGTGAGTACTTAAGTACAGAGTTTACTCAGTTCCTCAAGGACCATAGGATATTATCCCAATGGACACCTCCTTACACACCTCAGTTCAATGGTGTCTCTGAAAGGAGAAATCGTACGTTATTAGATATGGTACGGTCCATGATGAGTTTCGCTGACCTACCCATCTCATTCTGGGGATATGCCCTAGAAACCACAGCTTACCTTCTGAATAGAGTTCCAACTAAGTCGGTATTGTCTACACCATATGAGATATGGAAAGGGAAGAAGACTGATCTTAAGGTTGTTAAGATTTGGGGCTGCCCTGCCCACGTTAAAAGACATAACCCCGATAAGTTAGAATCAAGGACAGAGCGATGCAAATTTGTGGGATACCCCAAGGAAACTTGTGGGTATTATTTCTATCATCTCGAGGACCAAAAGGTCTTTATAGCTAAGATAGCAGTGTTCCTTGAAAAGGAACACATTCTTGGCGGAGACAGTGGGAGAATGATAGAATTGAGCGAGGTTGGAGAACCAAGCTCAAGCACCACTCTACAGCCCGAGTCTGTTCATGTACCTAATACACAAGTTTCAACTTTACTTAGGTCTAATAGAGTATCCCATCCTCCTGAGAGATATGTGGGACATATTATAGGAGAGGATGTAGAGGATATTGATCCTCAGAACTACGAGGAGGCTATTATGAGTATAGACTCTGGGAAGTGGCAAGAAGCCATGAATTCTGAGATGGATTCTATGTACTCTAATAAGGTTTGGAACCTAGTTGATGTGCCCGAAGGTATTGTACCCATCGGTTGCAAATGGATCTTTAAGAAAAAGATCGGAGTAGATGGAAAGGTAGAGACCTATAAAGCAAGGCTAGTGGCTAAGGGGTATCGTCAAAGGCAAGGTGTTGACTACGACGAAACCTTCTCACCCGTAGCAATGCTAAAATCCATCAGAATTCTATTGGCTATTGCAGCACACTATGATTATGAGATCTGGCAGATGGATGTGAAAACCGCATTCCTCAATGGGAACCTCGAGGAGGAGGTGTATATGATGCAATCTGAGGGATTCGTGTCCAAGAACTGCCCAGATAAGGTGTGTAGGTTGCTTAGATCCATTTATGGACTAAAGCAAGCTTCCCGAAGTTGGAACATAAGATTTGATGAGGGAATCAGATCTTATGACTTCGTTAAGAATGAAGATGAGCCTTGTGTGTACAGGAAGGTAAGTGGGAGCGCTATCACCTTTTTGGTGTTATTTGTGGATGACATCCTCATCATTGGGAATGACGTAGGAATGCTATCCACAGTAAAGGCTTGGTTATCTAGACACTTCTCCATGAAGGACTTAGGGGAAGCATCCTATACCTTGGGGATTAGAATCTATAGAGATAGATCCAAGAGGATGCTTAGCTTGTCCCAGTCCAGGTACATAGAAACTATTGTCAAATGGTTTGGCATGGAAAATTCCAAGAGAGGTCTCATACCGATGAGACATGGGATATCGCTTTCTACGAGTATATCCCCAAAGACTTTAGAAGAAAGGGCGAACATAGATATGATACCTTATGCCTCAGCAATAGGGTCTATCATGTATGTCATGCTATGTACTAGGCTTGATATAGCGCATGCTCTGAGTGTCACGAGCAGGTATCAGGCGGATCCAGGCTTGGAGCACTGGAAAGCAGGAAAGTGTATCCTTAAGTACTTGAGAAGGACTAAGGATCTTTTACTAGTATATGGAGGTAATAGCCTTAAGGTTGAAGGCTACACTGACTCAAGTTTTCAGTCTGATATCGATGATAGCAAGTCGAATTCAGGGTATGTGTACACCTTGAATGGAGGAGCAGTGTGTTGGAAGAGTTCCAAGCAAGATACCACTGCTGACTCGACCACAGAGGCGGAGTACATTGCTGCATCAGATGCAGCAAAGGAGGGAGTTTGGTTTAAGAAGTTCATTACAGATTTGGGAATCATTCTGGATAGCGAGAAGTCGACTTCCTTATATTGCGACAACTATGGGGCGATTACTCAAATAAGGGAACCCGGGTCTCATCAGAAGTGTTCTGAGGAGGTTCTAGCTTATCAAAGAGATCGTAACCCGAGGAGATGTAGCAGTGGAAAGAGTTCCATCCGAAGATAACATTGCAGATCACCTGACAAAGCCGTTGTCTCATTTTGTCTTTGAGCATCACAGGGGTCTGATGGGGATCAGACACATAGGTGATTGGCTTTAGGTCAAGTGGGAGATTGCTAGTCATAGGTGCCCAGCAAGCCAATCACGTGAGTGATGGCACGTGTGACTTGATACAGAATCTTTTTGCTTATTATATTTTGGCGTATATCACTTTATAACTATTGCATATGTGCATATATATATTGTGATGTCCTTGGATTTGTGCAATGGGAATCGGATCGTGATGAGATCACGATAACGAGATCGATTCACCTTTAAACATATATCCTAAATAATCCCGATCATAAGTTACTCGAGAGGGACATCGTGATAACCGGATAGACTGGTGTGCTGTATACCCGTCCATATGATGGATGCAACTGGTCTCATAGCTGCTCGTGTAGGGACACTAGGGATACAGTACAGGTGCTCATTGGAGAATGAGTTCACTGATTGATCCGCTTACGGAATGCTGGATGGTTGATGATGCCTTATTGTCAGACAGCGATTCCGTAGTCCTAGTGGTGTATCTGGTCCTTAGACTTGAGATACCAATGATATCCTGTATAAGTGCTCCACTCTTTGATACCAGACTTATAGGTTTGGCTGTCCCAGATCTAGTACAGCTGGTCTTTGGGAGTGGTAGTCGACCTTACGAGGGCTATTGAGTGTCGATAGAGGATCATCCACTCTCGGCGTCATGAGAGGAATATCCTATGTGTTCTTGCTCAAACAAATCCCTGGCCAGGGTCATTCGGGTTGAGAGAGAAAGAGTTCTCCGGGAGAATCCGATTAGAGCGAGACTCGAGTAGAAACCGTATGGGTCTGACAGCACCATGCTCGATATACGGTCTTTGGGATATTAGATGGATGAGGGACTATAGGTACACGGTAACTGAGAACAGACAGGTCCAATGGATTGGATTCCCCTGTATCGTCTGGGGACTACGGCGTAGTGGCCTAGTACTTCCGTAATCGATGAGTCAAGTGAATTATTATAGAGATAATAATTCACTGAGTTAGAAAGAGTTCTGATAGGTATGACTCACGGCCAGCTCGATATTGGGCCTAGAGGGTCACACACATATGGTAGGCATTGCGATGAGTAGAGGTTCGGATATGAGATATCCGACGGAGCCCTTGTCTTATTGGATGCAGATCCAATACCCACTAGGGGAGAACCCATTAGGGTTTGACAGGGGACCTCTATAAATAGGAGGGATTTAGAGCCTCATAGGCTAATGTCTTTGCTTGCCTTTCCTATTCTCCTCTTCCTCTCCACCTCAGAGCAGGCCTGGAGTTTTGAGGAGCGTTGTCGCAACCCTGCTGTGTGGATCACCGCTAGAGAGGAGGACGCTTGACCTCCTTCACCCTCTCCTAAGGATCTGCAAGGAAACAGGGATATACGATCTCCCTAGGTAACACAACCTACTTTATACGCAGTTTTAAGTTTCACAGATTTTTCGCACCAATCTTCGTACGACGACGAACATCTCTTTGGGAATCGGGGATTTTGTTTTCTTGTTCTTCCGCTGCGCATGTGATGTCGCCCCCATGATTTCCCAACAGTTTCACTCCTCTCTTGAATGATCTCAACAGTTAAAAAGGGAGGAGGAGAACTCTAGAACTTTAACAACTCTTTAATACTTCAAAGACTCAAGAATATATCAAGATTTTAGTGCTCTTTCATGCAGAAAAGAGTGGGGTATTTATAGACCCCATTAGCTTTCAAAAATAGAGCTAAAAAGTGTCTCATCCCGGATTTCCGGGGTTCTGGCAGTACCACCGCCATTACTGGGTGGTACTACCGCCTGACATCTGATACTGGGCGGTACTATCGCTCAGTTTGGGCGGTACTGTTAGGATCGAGAGCACTAAGAGGGGGGGGGGGTGAATTAGTGCAGCGAAGATTTTACAGCGATTAAAACCAAAAGCTGCGTTCGTTCGATAGAAACTATTATGATGCAAAAGCTGATTCACAGTATGTATATAAGTGCAGTTTGCGTCTAAGCACAGATTGCGTCTAAGCGCAGTTTGCGTCTAAACACAGTTTGCGTCTAAACATAGTTTGCGCCTAAGCGCAGTTTGCGTCTAAACACAGTTTGCGTCTAAGCGCAATTTGCATCTAAGCGCAGTTTACGTCTAAACGCAGTTTACGTCTAAACGCAGTTTGCGTCTAAACGTAGTTTGCGTCTAAGCGCAGTTTATGTCTAAACGCAGTTTACGTCTAAGCGCAGTTTACGTCTAAACGCAGTTTGCGTCTAAACGTAGTTTGCGTCTAAGCGCAGTTTGCGTCTAAACGCAGTTTGCGTCTAAACGCAGTTTGCGTCTAAACGCAGATGACAGTTTGCAGTTCTAAATGAAATCAAGACGTAAACGTAAACTACACAGAACCTTGTTCGTAAAAGCGCAGAAGACAGTTTGCAGTTGTAAATGAAATCAAGACGTAAACATAAACTGCACAGAACCTTGTCCGTAAAAAGAGCGCAGAAGACAGTTTGCAGTTGTAAGTGAAATCAAGACGTAAACGTAAACTGCACAGAACTCATTCGTAAAAGCGCAGAGAGACAGTTTGCAGTTTGTAGATGGAATCAAGACGTAAACGTAAACTGCACAGAATTCGTTCGTAAAAGCGCAGAGAGCAGTTTGCAGTTTGTAAATGGAATTAAGACGTGAACGTAAACTGCACAGAACTCGTTCGTAATAGCGCAGAGAGCAGTAGCTATGTAGGAGGTTTGCAGTAATGATAAAGTGCTAAAAAATAAACGCAAACCAGAGATTTAGTGTGGTTCGGTCAGTCTTGACCTACTCCACTTTTGGCTTCCTCCACCGACGAGGTCGCCGACGTCAACTAGGAGCCTTCCTTCAATAGGCGAAGGCCAACTACCCTCTTACAGATTCACTCCTTTTGATGGGCTTAGGAGACAACCCTTACAAATGTTTTCTCTCCTCTCTTTACAACTCAAACTTGAAGAACAGAAGGAGGAGGAAAACTAGCAGTTTTGAGCTCTAAGAACCACTGAAAAGATCAAGATTTCGGCTTGTGTTCTTGCTCTCTCAATGCTGAATGGGTGGGGTATTTATAGGCCCCAACCCAATTCAAATTTGGAGCTCAAAACGATCAAATCCCGGAATTCCGGGATCAGGCGGTTGCACCTCCTGACTGGAGAGGTTGCACCGCCTGGCAGAGCTCGAAGACTGAGCCCAGGCGGTGCCACCTCTTGACAGAGGCGGTTGCACCTCTCTGCTAGAGCTCGAAGACTGAGCTCAGGCGGTGCCACCTCTTGGCTGGGGCGGTTGCACCTCCCAGTCTCGCTGGGAGACATAGCCTGGGCGGTGCTACCTCTTGGCTGGGGCGGTGCCACCTCTTTCACTATTTCAGCTCACTTGGTTTGGCTCCAAACTTGGCCCAAACCAGTCCGAACTTGGGCCTAATTGACCCCTACTTGGGTTATAGGATTAACACCTAATCCTAACCCTAATTAACGTGCTAACTATGATTTTAAAGACATTTTATAAGCTATTACAAAGTCCTTAAGTCAAGACTTCTTCTGGCGAGCTTTCGGCAAACTTCCGACGGTCTTCCGATGAACTCTCGGAAACCATTCTGCGGACTCCCGGCAAGCTCCTAGACTTCATGATTTGTTCTTAGCGAGTTCCAACGAGCTTCTTCGGCAAGCTCCGATCTTTCTCGGCGAGCTCCGCGAACTCCCAACGAACCTTCGGACTTCCGTCGAACTCTCGAACTCGCAACAAATCCATCGCGCTTGACTCCGACACTTTGTTTCGCTTTATGTCTTCATCGTTATCATAGTTAATCCTGCACAATTAAAACAAAACTTCGATCGAGACAATTAATCCTAAGCAATTAACCAAGTTGTCCGGCATGTCATTGGTCCCTCGACGCTTCGTCTGATTCTTCGGCACATCGTCCTCTCCTGCGGCCTATTGCACAATCGGCCAGTTGACTCCGCAACTCCGATATCCTTGGCACAATAACCGCTCTTCTTGGCCCGATGCCCGAGTCCATACCCCGAAGCCTTCTGTCGATACGTCGACCGATCCACCGGCCCGACGTCCAATCTTCTGACATGTTCCTTCGGCACAACATGATTTTCCTGCTTTAATTGTCTCATCCTGATCAAAGCATCCTGTGTCACTCAAAACGCAGATTAAATCATAAACATATATCAAGTAGTTTCATCATCAAAATACGAGATTCAACAATCTCCCCCTTTTTGATGATGACAACCACTTGATGACGGAGTTAAACTTAACTCCCGGAGTTTAAACAAACTCCCCCTATCAATATGCCATATTGATAGAACCTTGAATTCAAACTGAATTCAAGTCATTGCAATATTCATCATGAATACTTGCAACACGTCAACATGAACATATGCATAAACTTATGCATCACATGTCATGTCATCAACATACTTTCATCAACATACTTCTCCCCCTTTGTCATCAACAAAAAGGAGAAGTATCACAATCAAGTGTTTGTGATATTGGTTCAACTCATTGCATGAAAAACATAATATCAAGTTTTATCATCATGCAGTTTTGAAGCCAAAAAATTTAGCAAATGTTACATCATGCTTAGAACATTCAAGCTATCAAGTTTTAGATATGCAAGTTTTATAGCATACAAGATAGCACTTGGTATGAAAATTAGAGATGTTCAAGATAGCAAGTTCTACATCATGCAAGCTAGCAAATTAGAGATGTTCAAGAAGGCAACTCTTGCTTCTTGAAATATGAAAATTTTGTCCACTTTGCTAGATGCGCAAGTTAGCATGTTTTGCTTCTTGAGATAGGCAAGATAGCACCTTTGCTTCTTTTGAGATAGCAACTTTTCGCTTCTCTTTAGACTACAAGCTAGCAATTTTTACGATATACAAGTTTCGCAATATACAAGCTAGTAAAAACTTCGAAAGCAAATGCAAGATAACTTTCTTGTGTAGGCTCACGATTATTGCTTCCTATTGTAATGTGCAGTTTGCAAGTCTTGCTTCTTGAGATATTCAAGATGGTGATGTTCAAGAAGACAACTTTTGCTTCTTGAAATAAGCAAGTTAGCAATCTTTGCTACTTAAGATAGGCAAGCTAGCAATCAAGTTTTTGCATCTTCTTGACTTGTGCAAGCTAGCTATCTCCCCCTTTGTCATTGTCAAAAAGAAAGGAAGAATACAGTTTTGTAGTTCTTTTTCCTTTTACAACGATTTCAAAATTATGACAAAGGATGAATAATCAAGTTATGAATGTCAAGACAATTTTTCATCATGAATATTTTATCATGTATTACATGCATAATATCATATCATCATTCATAATTACATTAATGTTTCAATATAGCAATTTCTTCTCAAAATGTGTAACTTAGCACTCATCATGATTTACATCATATGCAATACATCACATCATAATTAGAAAGCACAAGTATTGCATGCATAATTGCAAATCATAAATGTTTCATATCATGATGGTATCAATTTTGTCAAATTATATCCTACCATGCATGATCAATAACTCCTCATTTGTATTTCATGCATTATTTCATTTCATCTCATAAGGAATATCAAAAAAAGTTATTGGATGAGGAGATAAATATTTTATGGATACACGGAATTGTATAAAAATCATATCATAAGTGTTTCATGTATTCATATTATCACATGAAGCATATTATCATTTTTGAGATTCATAACATGAATAACGTTATTACTATTTCATCAAAATCAATTTCGAGATTCACACAATATCATGAAATCATTAATCTCGATAAGATGGGAAAAGCATTTTCTTTTTAAGTGAATCTTTTAACACATCATAAAAAAATCATTCATAATTCAAGTGATTTACAAGATATCATAAATGAATTTATCACTTGTATTTCATCAAAATCGAGAACTCTAGAGATAGAAAATGATTGAAGCATTTAACATGATTGAAGCATGTTTCATATTTAAAGTGTATCTTATGTCGTAAATACGAATCAAGCATTTGACAAATCTGAAATCATCCTCAAAATTACATTCAATAAATTCATGTATGACAAGCATAGATTTATTGAAAGATCAATAAGATAGAGGATTACATTTCAAGTGTTCATCAATTGTAGCATTTCATCGTATGGTAAGATATCAATGCGTAAAAGTGTGAAGCAAGATTTTGTTTGATATCTTGATACAGGGCATATAGCAATGATAGCAATCATATATTTCTTGGTGATGCAAGTACGGCCTAATCATAGCATCAGTGATAGCAACCATATCAACATCAGTAATAGCAACCATATCATTATCAGTAATAGCAACCATATCATTTCATATTTTTGCATTTACATTATTAAATTAAAAAATATAATTTTCAAGAAAAGAAAAAGAAAAATGCATCATGAAGAACATCATGTAATTTCGAAGTAAATTAAAGGCATTTTGATTACCTTAGCGTCGAAAGGCGTAAAGGCGTAGTTTGCCACCTCGCCTTTGTTGATTTTCTCCTCGTCTTCGGAGGAGCTCGATTCATCCCAGTTTTTGTTCTTCTTCTTGCGTTCAAAGCAAGTAGTTCCGTTCTTTTTACTTTTTAATTTTTGTTTCATTTGTAGTTTAAGTTCACCATCACTTGAGCTTATGCTCGAGTGGTCTTCAAATGTTCTATGTCCCAAATCCTTCCTGTTCTTTGGAAGGTGGTTCTCAAGTTCTTCACGTGCATTGCACGTCATTTCATATGTGATCAATGAACCAATTAGTTCTTCAAGTGGAAATTGGTTCAAGTTTTTCGATTCTTGAATAGCAGTTACTTTTGAATCCCAAGTTTTAGAAAGTGAGCGCAAAACTTTGTTAACGAGTTCAAAATCCGAAAAGCTTTTACCAAGTGATTTTAAACCATTGACGACATCCGTAAAACGGGTGTACATGTCAACAACGGTTTTGCTTGGTTTCATATGAAAAAGCTCGAAATCATGTAGTAAAATATTAACTTTCGAGTCTTTGACTCTACTAGTTCCTTCATGCGTGATTTCAAGAGTGCGCCAAATATCGAAAGCCGTTTCGCACAAAGAAACCCGATTGAACTCATTTTTGTCCAAAGCGCAAAATAAGGCACTCATAGCCTTTGCGTTTAAAGAAAAATACTTTTTCTCTAAATCCGACCATTCGTTCATCGGTTTAGAGGGAAGTTGAAAACCGTTTTCAACGATATTCCATAAATCCAGATTTAGAGAAATCAAGAAAACTCTCATTCGAGTTTTCCAATAAGTGTAGTCCAATCCGTTAAAGAACGGTGGACGAAAGACCGAAAAGCCCTCTTGAAGAGCCATTTCTCTCGGGTGTAAATCCGAAATGAGAAATACCCCGCTCTGATACCAATTGTTAGGATCGAGAGCACTAAAAGGGGGGGGGGGGGGTGAATTAGTGCAGCGGAGATTTTACAGCGATTAAAACCAAAAGCTGCGTTCGTTCGATAGAAACTATTATGATGCAAAAGCTGATTCACAGTTTGTATATAAGTGCAGTTTGCGTCTAAGCGCAGATTGCGTCTAAGCGCAGTTTGCGTCTAAACACAGTTTGCGTCTAAACACAGTTTGCGCCTAAGCGCAGTTTGCGTCTAAACACAGTTTGCGTCTAAGCGCAGTTTGCGTCTAAGCGCAGTTTACGTCTAAACGCAGTTTACGTCTAAACGCAGTTTGCGTCTAAACGTAGTTTGCGTCTAAACGCAGTTTACGTCTAAGCACAGTTTACGTCTAAACGCAGTTTACGTCTAAACGCAGTTTGCGTCTAAACGTAGTTTGCGTCTAAGCGCAGTTTACGTTTAAACGCAGTTTACGTCTAAACGCAGTTTGCGTCTAAACGCAGTTTGCGTCTAAGCGCAGTTTGCGTCTAAGCGCAGTTTGCGTCTAAACGCAGTTTGCGTCTAAACGCAGTTTGCGTCTAAACGCAGATGACAGTTTGCAGTTCTAAATGAAATCAAGACGTAAACGTAAACTGCACAGAACCTTGTTCGTAAAAGCGCAGAAGACAGTTTGCAGTTGTAAATGAAATCAAGACGTAAACGTAAACTGCACAGAACCTTGTCCGTAAAAAGAGCGCAGAAGACAGTTTGCAGTTGTAAGTGAAATCAAGACGTAAACGTAAACTGCACAGAACTCATTCATAAAAGCGCAGAGAGACAGTTTGCAGTTTGTAGATGGAATCAAGACGTAAACGTAAACTGCACAGAATTCGTTCGTAAAAGCGCAGAGAGCAGTTTGCAGTTTGTAAATGGAATTAAGACGTGAACGTAAACTGCACAGAACTCGTTCGTAAAAGCGCAGAGAGCAGTAGCTATGTAGGAGGTTTGCAGTAATGATAAAGTGCTAAAAAATAAACGCAAACCAGAGATTTAGAGTGGTTCGGTCAGTCTTGACCTACTCCACTTTTGGCTTCCTCCACCGACGAGGTCGCCGACGTCAACTAGGAGCCTTCCTTCAATAGGTGAAGGCCAACTACCCTCTTACAGATTCACTCCTTTTGATGGGCTTAGTAGACAACCCTTACAAATGTTTTCTCTCCTCTCTTTACAACTCAAACTTGAAGAACAGAAGGAGGAGGAAAACTAGCAGTTTTGAGCTCTAAGAACCACTGAAAAGATCAAGATTTCGGCTTGTGTTCTTGCTCTCTCAGTGCTGAATGGGTGGGGTATTTATAGGCCCCAACCCAATTCAAATTTGGAGCTCAAAACGATCAAATCCCGGAATTCTGGGATCAGGCGGTTGCACCTCCTGACTGGAGAGGTTGCACCGCCTGGCAGAGCTCGAAGACTGAGCCCAGGCGGTGCCACCTCTTGACAGAGGCTGTTGCACCTCTCTGCCAGAGCTCGAAGACTGAGCTCAGGCGGTGCCACCTCCTGGCTGGGGCGGTTGCACCTCCCAGTCTCGCTGGGAGACATAGCCTGGGCGGTGCTACCTCTTGGCTGGGGCGGTGCCACCTCTTTCACTATTTCAGCTCACTTGGTTTGGCTCCAAACTTGGCCCAAACCAGTCCGAACTTGGGCCTAATTGACCCCTACTTAGGTTATAGGATTAACACCTAATCCTAACCCTAATTAACGTGCTAACTATGATTTTAAATACATTTTATAAGCTATTACAAAGTCCGTAAGTCAAGACTTCTTCTGGCGAGCTTTCGGCAAACTTCCGACGGTCTTCCGATGAACTCTCGGAAACCATTCTGCGGACTCCCGGCAAGCTCCTAGACTTCATGATTTGTTCTTAGCGAGTTCCAACGAGCTTCTTCGGCAAGCTCCGATCTTTCTCGGCGAGCTCCGCGAACTCCCAACGAACCTTCGGACTTTCGTCGAACTCTCGAACTCGCAACAAATCCATCGCGCTTGACTCCGACACTTTGTTTCGCTTTATGTCTTCATCGTTATCATAGTTAATCCTGCACAATTAAAATAAAACTTCGATCGAGACAATTAATCCTAAGCAATTAACCAAGTTGTCCGGCATGTCATTGGTCTCTCGACGCTTCGTCTGATTCTTCGGCACATCGTCCTCTCCTGCGGCCTATTGCCCAATCGGCCAGTTGACTCCGCAACTCCGATATCCTTGGCATAATAACCGCTCTTCTTGGCCCGATGCCTGAGTCCACGGCCCGAAGCCTTCTGTCGATACATCGACCGATCCACCGGCCCGACGTCCAATCTTCTGACATGTTCCTTCGGCACAACATGATTTTCCTGCTTTAATTGTCTCATCCTGATCAAAGCATCCTGCGTCACTCAAAACGCAGATTAAATCATAAACATATATCAAGTAGTTTCATCATCAAAATACGAGATTCAACAGGTACCACCGCCTGACAGAGCTCGGAGACCGAGCTTTAGCGGTATCATCGCCTAACAGGGGTGGTACCATCACTGGCAGCAATAACTGCCGATGGTGCCACTGCCTGACAGGGGCAGTACCATCGCCTAGAATTCTTAGGAGACTGAGTCTCCCAAGTAGTGCCACTACCGGCCAGGAATTTAGGGGCCGAATGGGCTGCTCCATTCGACCCAATTTAGCCCTATTAAGGGCCCAGTTGGCCCCTAATTAAGTTAGTAGGATTTGTTGAATCTCGTATTTTGATGATGAAACCAATTGATAATTATGTTTATGTTTAACTGCATTTTGAGTGATGCAGGTCTACTCGATCAGGATTAGACAATTAAGGCAGGAGGAATTGACGTTGCGCCGGAGGAGATCACATTAGGATATTGGATGGCAGAAGGCTTCGAACGTCGGGCATCGGGCCAAGAGCGGAATTGCGCCAAGGATATTAGTGTTGCAGAGGTCAACCGCTGATTGGGCAACAAGCCGCAAGAGAGGACGATGCGCCGAAGAATCGGACGAAGTGCTAACCAATGACGTGTCGGGCAATAGAATGTCAATTCGCTTTATAATAATTGTCTAGATCGGAGTAGAGTTTTTGCTTGTGTGTGCAGGATTAACTACGATAACGATGAAGACATAAAGCAAAACAAAGTGTCGGAGTCAAGCACGAAGGATTCATTGCGAGTTCGAGAGTTCGACGGAAGTTCGAAGGTTCATCGAGAATGCTGCCGGAACTAGCCAAGAATGAGTAGGGAGCTTGCCGAAGGGTTTTTCGGAAGCTCGCCAGAAGGTTCGTTGGAAGTTCGCGGAGCATGCCGAGAAAGATCGGAGCTTTCCGAAGAAGCTCATCGGAACTCGCCAAGATCAAATCGTGAAGTCTAGGAGCTTGCCGGGAGTCCGTAGAATGGTTTCCGAGAGTTTATCGGAAGACCGCCGGAAGTTCGTCGGAAGCTCGCCGGAAGAAGTCTTGACTTACGGACTTTGTAATAGCTTAGAAAATGTCTTTAAATTCGTAGTTAGTATGTTAATTAGGGTTAGGATTAGGTGTTAATCTTATAACCCAAGTAGGGACCAATTGGGCCCGAGTTCGGACTGGTTTGGGCCAAGTTTGGAGCCCAACCAGTGAGCTGAATTGGCCTAGGCGGTGGCACCGCCCAACACCCGAGAGCTGGGCGGTGACACCTCCTGGGCTGGGCGGTTGCACCGCCCAGCACCCGAGCGCTGGGCGGTGGCACCGCTTGGCTGGGCGGTGACACCGCCAACATCGGGAACATAAGAGAATTCAAATTTTTGGAGCCCAAATTTGAATCCTCTTGAGGCCTATAAATACCCCTCAAGTCTCAACTGAGAATACAACTTTTTGAGCAGCAATTGTTTGAGAGAAAGGTCTTAGAAAAGTCTTTGCTAGTCTTGTTTTCAATTTGCTAGTGCTCACCTCCTTCTTTCTTGCTGAAAATCTATAAGAGAGTGAACCGCTTGTAAAAAGTTGTAAGAGGGGTATTTGCCCTTCCATTTTAAGAGATTTGCTAGTGGAAGGTGGGAGCCTCATTGAAGAGGGGCCTCGCAAGTGGATGTAGGTCATTTGACCGAACCACTGTAAAATCGGCGTGATCTCTGGTTTGCATTTACTTATTGTCATTTACATTACTGCAAACCATTTGCACTTTAATGCTCTACTTCTTTGTCTCCGTCTTACTTATCTCTTCAAGTTAAAACACAATCGAAACGGTTTCAAACGAAAACGTTACTTTTATCGTACGAAGTTTCCGAAAGTGTTTAAATCGTCAAAAGTTTATCACACTTTACCGCTGCACTAATTCACCCCCCCCTCTTAGTGCCGCTCCGATCCTAACAGGATTACCTCCAAATCCTAACTTAATTTATACTCTAACTACGATAATAAAGACATGATTACTACAATTCATGTTCCGGTGTGTCAATCGCACTTCCGGTGAGCTTCCGTTGTACTTCCGGTGAACATCCGATGAACTCTCGGCAATGCTCCGACGAACTCCCGATAAGCTCCTGGACTTTGCGACGATCTTCTTGGCGAGTTCCGATAAGCTTCTATGGCAAGCTTCTGGACTTCTCGGTTGGTTCCCGTAGAACTTCTAACGAACGTCCGGACTTCCGACGAACTCTCGAGCTCCCAACGTGATCTCGATCTCGACTCCGGCACAACACCTGCTTCAAGTCTTATTGCCATCGTAGTTAATCCTGCACACTTTTCTCAATATATAGATTAGATCAAACAAATTACAATTGACTTCATTATCAAAATCCGAGATTTAACAATCTCCCCCTTTTTGATGACGACAATCAATTGATGACGGAGTTAATCTTAACTCCCCTTATCTATATGTTATACTTGAGAAAAGTCATTCTTGAATTCAAAGCCTTTGAATTTCAGAGACATATTGATAAGTTAAGTTCATTTAAACTTATCAATACACACATCATGATTCCTATCATGATGTAACATTTTGAAAATGGATGTCATGCATTGACATTATTTTCAAGTCTTGATATTTCAAATATGAAGGATGACAAACATAGCAATTCATTCTATGGCAAGATATCAATTTGTAAAATTGTAAGTTATTAAGCTCTAGATATCTTATTATAATGCAAACATGTCAAGTATAAAATTAAATATATTTATCATCAATTTACCATATTTTGGTATTATTTCTCTCCATTTATCATCAACAAAAAGGAGAACGATTCAACAATAAATGCAAGTGTGGTAAAAATTCATGTCATATTTCAAATTGTAAAGAAATTCATACAAATCATATTTCAAGCATTCATGACATGATATCATTCAAAAGTTCTCACATTGAAAGTTATAAATATTTAACGAGATGGCTTCCATCATCTTCTCCCTTTTTATTTTTTATTAAAACTTCACATGAAGGAGGAAAGTAAGGAGGAAAAACCATTAAGAACCAACTTTGAAAGAAGTTAAAAATGATAAAAGAGTTTCATTAAATCATACTTCATTTTTCACAAGGATCAAGATATTCATGTGAAATTAAATCCTTGCAAATGTTCATCTAAAAAAAAAATTCTTCCTTCATTAAGAAAGAATTCATGTGAAAGAATTATCATATCAAATCCATTTCTCAATTAAAAATTCACAAGAGATAAATCTATGAGAGATGCATTTGCCAATGACTTCTATGTATCAAAAATAAACTTGATATGACATAGACTCATTAAAGCTCCATTCAAGAAATACATTAAGTGAAAGATAGTCCAAAAAGAAAATATACATCAAATTCATGCATTTATAAAGTGTTTTGTCATAGCTTTTTATCACTACTTGCATGAGGCAAAATCATTAGTGCTTTGTAAGATTAAGAATCTGATGTATGATTAAAACTTCTTAATATTCAATCATAATTATGAAAGTAAACATGATATTGAGGCACACAATCTTATCATCATGTAAAATTCGTAGTACAGAATTCAAGTGATTGATCAAAGAATCAAGAAAGTCTGAAAACGAAATTTAATAAATTCATGCATTCAGACATATTAACATTCCTAACTCTCTTCTAATAAAATCAAATTGTTTTTCACTTAAAGGCTTTGTAAAAATATCGGCTAATTGATATTTTGTATCAATAAATTCTAGGATTATATCATGATTAGTGACATGATCTCATATAAAGTGATGCCTAATGTCAATATGTTTTGTTCTAGAGTGTTGAATGAGATTCTTGGTTAAACATATTGTATTAATGTTATCACATTTTATGGGGATATTTTTAAGATGAATCTTATAATCCTCTAAAGTGTTTTTCATCGATACAACTTGTGCACAATATGCACTAGCTTCAATGTACTCGGCTTCGGTTGTAGATAGTACAACCGAATTTTGTTTCTTGGAAGTCCAAGAAACAAGTGCATGTCCTAAAAATTAACATGTTCCTGAAGTACTTTTTCTATCTAATCTACATCCAGTAAAATTCGCATCAGCATAAGCAATTAGCTCAAAGTTTTCGAATTTTGGATACTATAATCCTAGATTTGTGGTTCCTTTAAGATATCTAAGTATTCTCTCAACTGCTTTAAAATGAGATATCTTAGGATTAGATTGAAACCTAGCACAAAGTCCTACACTAAACATGATATCCGGTCTAGTTACGGTGAGGTAAAGTAAACTTTCTATCATACCCCTATAAGCTCTTTGATCAAAGCTTTTTCCACTTTCATCAATTTCTAACTTAGTGTAGGTGCTCATAGGAGTGTTGATAGCTTTTGAGCTATCCATATTGAACATTTTTAGCAAATCTAAAGCGTATTTTGTTTGACTAGGAAAGATGTCATTACTTAGTTGTTTGATTTGTAAGCCTAAAAAGAAGGTTATTTCTCCCATCAAACTCATTTCAAATTCAAGACACATACTTTTAGCAAATGATTCACAAAGAGATTCATTCGTGGAACCGAAAATAATATCACTAACATAAATTTGAACAATAAGAAAGTTATTTTCAAAATTTTTGATAAACAATGTAGTATCGACCTTGCCTTTAGAAAAATTATTTTCAATAAGAAATGAACTAAGTCACTCATACCAAGCCCTTGGGGCTTGTTTTAAACCATAGAGAGCTTTAGTCAATTTAAACACATGATTAGGGAGACTCATTCTCAAATCTGGGAGGTTGTTCAACATAAACTTCTTCGAAAATAATGCCATTAAGAAAAGTACTTTTAATATCCATTTGAAACTACTTAAAATTATTACTACAAGCATAGGTTAGGAGCATCCTTATGGCTTCTGATAAAGCCACAGGAGCAAAGGTTTCTTCATAATCGATGCCTTCTTCTTGGTTAAAACATTTGGCCACTAATCTAGCCTTGTTTCTAACCACGATACTAGATTCATCTTGCTTATTTCTAAATACCCACTTAGTACAAATAACTAAATGGCCATTTGGCCTAGGAACAAGATTCCACACCTCATTTCTCTTAAATTGATTTAACTCATCTTGCATTGCAATAATCCATGAATCATTTTTCATGGCTTTGTCAATATATTTAGGTACAATTTGGGAGAGAAAAGTGGCGTTGGCACAAAAATTTTTAAGAGAAGAATGTGTTTAAACCCCTTTAGATGTGTCTCCTATGATTAGCTCATTTTGATGAGCATCTACATACTTTCAATCCTTGGGTAAGGATGTTTTAGAAGTAGATGCATCCAAGTTGCTAGATGGAGAAAGGGTTTCATTTAAATTCAAAGCATCAGAATTAACATCATCATCAAAATCATTTTTCTTAATTTTGGAAACTTCATTAAAAACAACATGAATGGATTCTTCTATAATCAAAGTTTTTTTATTAAATATATAAAATACTTTAGTAATAGAAGAATAGCCAAGAAAAATTCCTTCATCGGATTTAGCATCAAATTTTTCTAAGGCATCTTTTTCATTCAAGATAAAACGCTTACACCCAAAAAACTTTAAAGTATGAAACATTGGGTTTTTTGTTGTTCCACAACTCATAAGAAGTTTTGGTGAGTAAGGATCTTACTAGAACTCTATTCATGACATAGCATGTCGTGTTTACGGATTCGACCCAAAAATATTTGGGTAGGCTATGTTCATTCAACATGGTTCTTACCATTTCTTGTAAATTTCTATTCTTTCTTTCTACTATTGCATTTTGTTGAGGATTTCTTGGAGTAAAGAAGTTGTAGTTGTATCCATTAGATTCACAAAATTCTTGGAAATCATGATTTTGAAATTCACCACCATGATTACTTCGAATTGACAAAATCATAAAACCCTTTTCATTTTGAACAAGTTTACAAAACTTAGAGAAATACCTAAAGCATTCACTTTTGTATGCCAAAAAATAAGTCCATGTGTATCTATTATAATCATCCGCGATGACAAATGCGTATTTGCTACATCCTAGGCTTGATGTAGCAATTGGTCCGAACAAGTCCATATGGATCAATTGCAAAGGTCTAGAGATACTTATTTGGTTCTTAGGTTTGAAGCTACCATTTATTTGTTTTCCTAATTGATAAGCATCACACACATTATCTTTGACGAACTTGATATGAGGAATTCCTCTTACCAGTTCTTTAGATGAAATTTGGGTGATTAGTTTCATGCTAGCATGACCTAATCTCCTATGCCAAAGCCAAGTATCGTTATTCAAAACCGAAAAACACATTTCATTGCAAAGATCATTCATATCAATGGTGTATACGTTATTTTGTTTTAATGCAATTATATATGTGTTTTTGTGTGGTTTTTCAATAATGTAAGTATTAGATTCAAATTTAACAATATATCCTTTATCACACAATTGACTAATGCTCAAGAGGTTATGTTTTAAGCCATCAACTAACAATACATCTTCAATAAAGAAGTTGGATTTGTTATATATGGTTCTTTTGCCAATGATTTTACCCTTGTTGTTGTCTCCGAAGGTGACATATCCTTTGTCTATGCTAGTGAGCTTAGAGAATTATAATGGATCTCTGGTCATATGCCTTAAGCATCCACTATGAAGGTACCATCTCTTACTCCTAACTTGTGATGGTAAACGTTTCTACAAAAAAAGGATGATTTTTAGGTACCCATTTGACCTTGGGTGCCTCAAAAATCGATCTAAATTGCTTATCATGTTGTATTGAGTTATTTGAGGTTCTTTTAGGAACCCAAATCAATTTATGTGGACAACATTTCTTGAATGGACAATGATAAGCTACATGCCCAAATTTGTAACAAAAGTTGTATTTCTTTTGTGGTGAAACATGTAAGGTAGGGTCTTTAACAAAGGTGGTTTGATTATGGTGAGAGCTACTCACAAATCCGATTATGTCTTTTCTATAAATGTGACCCTTGTTGGCAAGGATCATATTCAAGGATTTGCTACCAACCTTAAACTTCTTTAAGGTTTTCTTAAGTAGCATATTTTCCTTTTGAAGTATTTCTACTTCATTGCATTTCGTACATGGAGCTAAACTATCATTATGCTTAATTTTTAATTTATCAAAATCACTAATAAGAGAATCATGCTCCTTTTTTAATAATTTATATTTTTTACTAATTGTTTTACATTTATCAAATAAATCATAAAAATCATCTAATAGTTTATCAAATGATAAATTTGTATCAATTGAACTTGTTACCTCATCTCCAATGGCCATGAGCGTATAGTGAGCAACTTGCTCGGTGTTGGTTGGCTCCTCTTCAGATGCGCTTGAGTCATCCTATGTTGCTTTGAGTGCCTTCTTCTTTGGTGTCCTCTTCTTGGCTTGGGGATATTCACTCTTGTAGTGACCCGATTTCTTGCATTCGTAGCAAATTATTTGATCTTTCTTGGGTTCAAATTTATTTTTAGTATCATTTTTAAATTTATTTCTTTTAATAAATTTTTTGAATTTCCTTGTTAAAAGTGCCAAGTCATCATCAAAGTCCTCATCACTTGAGTTTTCTTTCAAGTGGTCTTCTTGTATTCTTAGTGCTATATCCTTCCGTTCTTTGGAAGGGTGTCCTCAAACTCTTCATGAGCTTTGCATATCATTTTATAGGTCATTAGTGACCCAATTAGTTCTTCAAGAGAAAAATTATTTAGATCTTTGGCCTCTTGAATAGTCATTACTTTAGGGTCCCAACCCTTCAGAAGGGATCTTAAAACTTTATTAACGAGTTCAAAATCTGAGAAACCTTTACTAAGTCCTTTTAGACCATTGATGACATTCGTAAATCAGGTGTATATGTCTCCGATGGTCTCACTCGGTTTCATTCGAAATAATTCATAAGAATGCACTAAAAGGTTAATTTTTGACTCTTTCACTCTACTAGTGCTTTCATGAGTCACTTCGAATGTGTACCAAATATCAAAAGTCATTTCACAAATCGACACTCGATTAAATTCATTTTTATCTAATACACAAAATAAGACATTCATAGCCTTTGCGTTTAAAGCGAAAGTTTCCTTCTCCAAATCATTCCAATCATTCATTGGAAGAGAAGACTTTTGAAATCCATTTTGTATAATATTCCAAAGCTCAAAATCTATTGAAATCAGGAAGATCCTGATTCTTATCTTCCAATATATGTAATCTGTCCCATTAAACATGGACGGGCGTGTAATTGAATGACCCTCTTGGTTGCTGACAAATGTCATCTCTCTTGGGAAAATCAACCGAGAGTGAACCTTGCTCTGATATCAATTGTTAGGATCAAGAGCGCACTAAGGGGGGGGGGGGGTTGAATTAATGTAGCAGAAAACTTTTGCTATTTCAAAAAACTTATTTCGATTGAAACCGATTACAACAAGAATGGTTTCAATTCAATCCGTTTCGAAAGAAATTTAAACTTGAAACCTTTTGTGAAAGTGTAAGAGAAGACTAAGGTGATTTGCAGCAATATAAATTACACAAATGAAAAGCGTCAGTTTCGTAAAGTCTCCATACAATTAAAGCTGATCATGGAAGATGTTTACGTGAAAGCGTATGTAGACGTAATTAAAGCAAGGTAAGGAGGAGAGGCAGTTTGCTATAAAAGAAAGTTGCTCAAAGTAAATGCAAACCGAGTTTTAGAGTGGTTCGATCAACATGACCTACATCCACTTTTGGCTCCCTCCTCCGATGAGGTCATCGGCGTCCACTAGAGGCCTTCCTTCAATAAGCGAAGGCCAACCACCTTTTACAGCTTTTCTCCTTTTGTCTGGTTTAGGAGACAACCCTTACAAGTTTCACTCCTCTCTTGAATGATCTCAACAATTAGAAAGGGAGGAGGAGAACTCTAGCACTTTTACAACTCTTTAACACTTTAAAGACTCAAGAATAAATCAAGATTTCGGTGCCCTTTCATGCAAAAAAGGGTGGGGTATTTATAGACCCCATTGACTTTTAAAAATGGAGCCAAGAAGTGTCTCATCCCGAATTTTCGGGGTCTTGGCGGTACTACCGTCATTACGTGGCGGTACTACCGCCTGACATCTGACACTGGGCGGTACTACTGCTCAGTTTGGGCGGTACCACCGCCTGACAAAGCTCGGAAACCGAGCTCTGGCGATACCACTGCCTGACAGGGGCGGTACCACCGCTAGCAGCAATAACTATCGTCGGTGCCACCGCCTGACAGGGGCGGTACCACCGCCCAGAATTCCTGGGAGACCGAGTCTCCCATGCGGTGCCATCGTCGGCCAGGAATTTAGGGGCCGAATGGGCTGCTCCATTCGGCCCAATTTAGCCCTATTAAGGGCCCAATTGGCCCCTAATTAAGTTAGTGAGATTACCTCCTAATCCTAACCTAATTTATACTCTAACAACGATAATTAAGACTTGATTACTACAATTCATATTCCGGTTTGTCAATCGTACTTCCGGCAAACATCCAACAAACTCTTGGCAATGTTCAGGCGGAATCTGGCAAGCTCCTAGACTTTGCGATGATCTTCTTAGCGAGTTCCGACGGGTTTCTATGGCAAGCTTATGGACTTCTCAGTTGGTTCCCGCAGAACTTCCGATGAACGTCCGGACTTCCGAAGAACTCTCAAACTCCTAACGTGATCTCGATCTTGACTCCGGCACAACACTTGCTTCAAGTCTTACTGCCATCGTAGTTAATCCTGCATACTTTTCTCAACATATAGATTAGATTAAATAAATTATAATTTACTTCATCATCAAAATCTGAGATTCAACACCTCATCCATCTAATATCTCAAAGACCATATATCAGGCATGGTACTATCAAGCTCATACGGTTTCTTCTCGAGTCTTCCTCTAATCGGATTCTCTTAGAATACTCTTTCTCTCTCAATCTGAATGACCTTGGCCAAGGATTTGTTTGTGCAAGATTTGTTTGTGCAAGAACACATGAGATATTCTTTTTATGATACTGAGAGCGGATGATCCTCTATTGACACTCAATAGCCCTCGTAAGGTTGGCTGCCACTCTCGATGATCGATTGTGCTAGATTTGAAACTTCCAAAACTATAAGTCTGGTATCAAAGAGTATAGTACTCACACAGGATATCCTTAATGTCTCAAGTATAAGGACTAGGTATACCATTGGGATAACGGAATTATTGTTTGACAAAGAGATATCAACAACCATCTAGCATTTCATAAGGGAATCAATTAGTGAACTCATTCTCTAATGAGCACCTGCACTGTAGCACTAGTGTCCCCACACAGGCAGATATGAGACCATACAATACACCCGTCTGTCTGATTATCTCAATGTCCCTCTCGAATAACCTATGCTTATTTATGGTCTATGTTTAAAGGTGAATAGGTCTCATTATCGTGATCTCATCACGATCTAATTCCTATTGCACAGATCCATGTACATCACAATATATTTATGCAATAACTAATATAAAGTGAGAAATTACTATAATAATAATAAGTAAAAAGAGTGCATGTCATGTCATAAGTGCCATCACTAATGTGATTGGCTTGCAGGGAACATATGAATAGCAATCTCTCACTTGACCTAAAGTCAATCACTTATGTGTTTGATCCCCATCAGACCCATGTGATGCTCAATGATAATTAATATGAAATAATGGCTTTATCTATGGATCTACAATGTTATCTTCGGATGAAACTCTTTCCATTGCCACATCTCCTTAGGCAACTATCTTTCTAATTAGGTGGAACCTCCTTAGAATGTGCTTTCACTTCTGATGAAACCTAGGTTCTTTTGCTTGAACAATCAACCCATTATTGTCATAATATAAGGGAATCGATTTCTTGCTACCCGACATGAGTCCATATCTATGATAAACTTCTTCATCTAGACTCCCTCTTTACTATCTCTACCTTAGCAATATACTCCGCCTTTGTAGTCGAGTCAGTAGTAGTATCTTGCTCGAAACTCTTCCAGTATACTACTCCATTCAGGGTAAACACATACCTTAAATTAGACTTGCTATCATCGACATCAGATTGGAAGCTCGAGTCCGTATAGCCCTCAACCCTAAAGTTACTACCTCCATATACTAATAAAAGACCCTTAGTTATTCTCAAGTACTTAAGGATACACTTTCTTGCTTTTCAATAATTCAAGCTTGGATCTGCCTGATACCTACTCCTGACACTCAAAACATACACTATATCAGGCCTGATACATAGCATAGCATGCATGATAGACTCTATAACTGAGGCATAGGGTATCCAATCTATATATGTTTTTTCTTCAGGAGTCTTTGGAGATATACTCCTAGAAAGCGATATCCCATGTCTTATTAGTATGAGACCTCACTTGGAATTCTTTATGTCAAACATTTTGACAATGGTATTTATATACCTGGACAAGGACAAACTAAGCATCTTCTTAGATATATCTCTATAGATCTGAATCCCCAATATGTAGGATGCTTCCCCTAAGTCCATGAGAAGTGTCTAAATAGCCAAGCCTTTCTTATGGAGAGTATTCCTATATCATTCCCAATATTTAAGATGTCATTGTTAGTCATATGTGTTTTACAAGCCAATCACGTGAGTGATGGCATGTGACTTGACACGTAGTCTTTTTTACTTATTATATTTTGGCATTTATTACTTTATATTGCTTGTATATATATATATATATATATATATATATATATATATATATATATATATATATATATATATATATATATATATATATATATATATATATATATTGTGATGTCCTTGGATCTATGCAATGGGAATCGGATAGTGATGAGATCATGAAAATGAGACCGATTCGCCTTTAAACACAGATTCTAAATAATCCCGGTCATAGGTTACTCGAGAGGGACATCGAGATAACTGGACAAATTGGTGTGTTGTATACCCGTCCATATGATAGATGCAGCTGGTCTCATAGTTGCTCTTGTGAGGACACTAGGGATACAATACAAGTGCTCATTGGAGAATGAGTTCACTGGTTGATCCACTTATGGAATGCTGAACGGTTGATGATACCTTATTGTTAGATAGCGATTCCGTAGTCCTAGTGGTGTATCTGGTCCTTAGACTTGAGACACTAAGGATTTCCTGTATGAGTGCTCCACTCTTTGATACCGAACTTATAGGTTTGGATGTCCCAGATCTAGTACAGTTAGTCATCAGGAGTGGTAGTCAATCTTACGAGCGCTATTGAGTATCGATAGAGGATCATCTACTCTCGATGTCATGAGAGGAATATCCCAAATGTCCTTACTTAGATAAATCTCTGGCTAGGGTCATTCGGATTGAGAGAAAGAGTTTTCTAGGAGAATCCGATTAGAACAAGACTAGAGTAAAAACTATTTGGGTCTAATAGCACCATGCCCGGTATACGATCTTTGGGATATTAGATGGATGAGGGACTATAGGTACACGGTAACTAAGGATAGACAGGTCCAATGGATTGGATTCCCTTGTATCGTCTGGGGACTGCGGCGTAGTGGCCTAGTATGTCCATAGTCGATGAATCGAGTGAATTATTATAGAGATAATAATTCATTGAGCCATAAGGAGTTCTAATAGGTATGACTCACAACCAGCTCGATATTAGGCCTAGAGGGTCACACACATATGGTAGGCATTACGATGAGTAGAGGTTCGGATATGAGATATCCGTCGGAGCCCCTATCTTATTGGATATCCAATAAACCCCTGAATTATTGGATCCAGTGAATGAGATCTAATAAAAGCCCATGAGAGATTATTGGATAGAGATCCACTAATCTAAGAGGCTTGGGTAGTTGGATAGACATCCAATACCTAATAGGGTAGGATCCATTAAGGTTAAGTTGACAGGGGACCTCTATAAATAGGATGAAACTAGTAGTTCATAGGCTAGAGCCTTTTTGGTTGCCTTCTCCTATTCTCCTCCCCCTCTCCACCTTAGAGTAGACCTGGAGTTTTAAGGAGCGTCATCGCAGCCCTGGTGTGTGGATCACCGCTAGAGAGGAGGGCGCTTGACCTCCTTTACCCTCTCATAGAGATCTATATGGATTCAAGGATATATGATCTCCTTAGATAACACAATCTCTCTAACACATGGTTTTCTATTTCATGGATTTTTACGCATCAATCTTCGCATGATGACGAACATATCTTTGGAAATTGGGGATTTTGTTTTCTGTTATTTCGCTACGCATGTGATGTCGCTCTCAAGATTTTCCAATAGTCATTCACATATAACACCAAGAAGGTGATAGTACTCCAACTTACCTTCCTATACACACAAGGCTCATCTTCGTTCTTAACAAAGTCATAAGATCTAATCACTTCATTAAATCTTAAGTTCCAACTTCAGAAAATTTACTTTAGTCTATAGATGGATCTAAGAAACTTACACAACTTATTTGAACTATCCTTGTACACGAATCCTTCAGCATGAATCATATACACCTCCTCATCGAGGAATATAATTTTCACATCCATTTACCATATCTCATGATCATAGTGTGCTGCAATAGCTAATAGAATTCGGATGGATTTTAGTATGGCTATGGGTAAGAAGGTTTCATCATGGTTAACACCTTGCCTTTGATGATCCCCTTAGCCACTATCCTTGCTTTATAGGTCTCTACCTTTCCATCTACTCCGATCTTCTTCTTGAAGATCCATTTGTAACAAATGGATACAATACCCTATGGTGCATTAACTAGGTTCCAAACCTTATTGGAGTACATGGAATCCATCTCAGAATTTATGGTCTCTTGCCACTTCTCAGAGTCTATACTCGTAATAGCCTCCTCGTAGGTCCGAGAATCAATATCCTCAACATCCTCTCTTTTGATATATCCCACATATCTTTCAGGAGGATGGGACACTCTACCGGACCTATGTAAAATCGGAACTTGTGTGCTAGGTACCTAAATAGACTCAGGTTGTGGAGTGGTGCTTGAGCTAGGTTCTCCAACCTCACTCAACTCTATCACGCTCCCACTATCTCTACCAAGAATGTGTTCCTTCTCAGGGAACACAGCTCTCTTGGTTATAAAGTCTTATTATTCCTCTAGGTGATAGAAATAATACCCACAAGTTTCTTTGGGGTATCCCACGAACTTGCACCGCTCCGTCTTGGACTCTAACTTATCAGGGTTGTGTCTCTTAACGTGGGTAGGGCAGTCCCAAATCTTAACAATCTTAAGATCAAGATTCTTCCCTTTCCATATCTTATATAGGGTAGACACTACCGACTTAGTTGGAATTATATTCAGAAGGTAAGCTGCGATCTCTAGGGCGTATCCCTAGAATGAATTTGGTAGATTGGCGAAAATCATCATGGACCATACCATGTCTAGTAGTGTGATTCTTTCTCTCGAATACACCATTGAACTGAGGTGTATATAGAGGTATTCATTGGGATAGAATCCCATGGTCCTTGAGGAATTGGGTGAACTCTATACTCAAGTGCTTACCTCCTCGATCTGATCAAAGAGTCTTGATACTCTTTCCAGTTTGGTTCTCCACTTCATTCTTATACTCTATTAATTTCTCGAAGGCCTCGGACTTATACTTCATCAAGTACATATATCCATACCTTAAGATATCGTCAATAAAAGTAATGAAGTAGGAGTAACCACGTATGACATGAGTTGACATGGGACCACATACATCACTATGTATGAGTTCCAACAACTCAGTGTCTCTCTCTCTAGTTCCACTAAATGGCGAGTTGGTCAGTTTTTCACGAAGGAATAGCTCGCAAGTTGCATATGACTCATAGTCAAATAGATCTAAGTATCCATCCTTCAGTAACTTTTGAATGCTTCCCTCATTGATATGACCTAGCATATAATGCCATAGGTATACATTGTTCATCTTATCTCATTTCCTCTTAGACTCACTTGCATTCATGATATGTGGAGCAGTGTCTAGCATAAACAAACCATTATACAATATTCCTTTCGTGTTGATCTTATCATCTAATAATATTGAATAATCATTGTTCTCAAAAACTAATTTATATCCACTAACTATCAAACATGAAACATAAATAATATGTTTGATAATAGAAGGAATAAAATAACATGCATCCAATGCAATAATAGCTCCACTAGGCAAATATATGGTGACCTTGCGAACAACCATTGCAGCAACTTTTACTCTATTGTCCATCTTGAGGTCCATCTCACCTCTCGCCAATCTCCTAGATCTTGTCAGAATCTGCAATGAATAGTAGATTTGATAAGCATTGTTGGTATCATATACCCATATGTTATCATAAGATTCCGACAAATGGAGACTGATCATGAATGTACCTAAAGCTTCTCTAAGCTTCTGTTTCACCCCCTCTATAAGGTACTCTTTGTAGTTTCTCTTCTAGTGCCCATTATTGCCGCAATGAAAGCATTGGCCTTTGTCCTTTGCTGGGTCTTTCTTAGCAACCTTTTCTTTACTCGGTTTGCTCTTTCCCTTACCCTTCTTAAGGGACTTTTCTGCCTTTCTTTTCTTTCTAGTCTCACCAGTATAGAGAACAAACTTCTCCTTCTTGATAGTGCTCTCTGCCTTCCTCAACATATTAAGGAGCTTAAGGAGAGTCATCTCAAGCTTGTTCATATTAAAATTCATTATGAACTGAGAAAAAGAATCTGGTAGGGATTGAAGCATAAGGTCCACACACAAGTCATCCTCTAAGACCATTCCTAAACCTATGAGTTTCTCTATCCACTCAATTATCTTTAGAAGATGATTCTGAACCGGTGTCCCCTCAGTCATTCTGGCACAGAAGAGGCTCTTTGATATCTCATATCGTTGAGTCATTCCCTATTCCTCAAATAATTGACAAAGATGTAGGAGAATGGATCTAGCATCTATCTTTTCATGATGTCTCTGTAGCTTAGGAGTCATGGAGCCTAATATGTAATACTGAGCAAGAGTGGATTCATATATGTACTTCACGTAGCGAGCGATCTCATCCTCACTTGCCCCTTCCTTGGGCGTAGGCATCACTATCTCAAAGATATACATTATTTTCTCCACTGTGAGAATAATTCTTAGGTTGCAGAGTCAATCTATATAATATGGACCAGTGAAGCAATTGACATCAAATATGTCATTTAAAGGATTCAAAAGTGATTTTTTTTAAAAAATGATGATACAATAGAAATAAATAACATATAGATTCTCTAAAAATAAATAATTAAGATAAGGACATCTATCTTAATCTACTCCCACTATTTTCTCGCGAAACACACAATTCCCTCTGATTTGTGAATTGGAGACCCCCAACGGATCTCTAAGGGGGATCGGGATCCAATCGGCGTCTTAACGAAACCTTGAGAGACTCGACTAATTATGTTAAGCCCATAAATGTAGGCAACTCTTGCTAATCATAATTCTTTATGATTCTCGTCCTATTTAGCATTTGAACTATAGGGAATTCTAGGGGCGACATCACATGTGAAACGGAAGAACATAAAAAAAAATCTCAAATTTTCCAAAAAGGTGTTCATCGTCATGCGTATATTAGTGCACAAAATCCGTAAAACTAAAAACCACGTTGAGATAGTTGTGTTACCTAGGGAGATCATATATCTCTGAATCCCTACAGATCTATAAGAGAGGATGAAGGAGGTCAAGTGTCCTCCTCTCTAGTGGTGATCCACATGGTAGGGGCTGCGAAGTCACCACTCAAATCGCTGCTCAAATCTTCTCATTACGTGCACCACACAATCAAGAAGGGGTAGCACTTCTTACTGTCCACACTCTCCAAACAGGGGCAGCTAGCTGAGGAGAAGAGGGAGAGAGGAGAATAGAATGTGGTAACCCAAAAGCCTAGTCTATGGCTCTTTGGTTTCCTCATATTTATAGGGGTCCCCTATCAACTTAATCGTAATGGATCCTACCCTATTGGGTATTGGATCTATTGAGAAATTTGGGGTGACATCACATGCATAGTGGAAGAATAGAAAAATAAAATCCTAGAATTCCCGTAGAAAAGAAGGTTTTATCGTCGTGCAAAATTGATGTGCAAAGACCCATGAAACCAAAAAACTGTGCCTAAGAGAATTACCTAGGGAGATCATATATCCTTAAAAACCTACAGATCTGTAGGAGAGGATGAAGGTGATCAACTTTCCTCCTCTTTAGCGGTGATCCGCATGGCAGGGGCTGCAAAGATGCTCCCCAAATCACTGCCCAAAACTATTTCTCATGCGCACCACATAATCAAGAAGAGGCTGCCCCTTCTTACTATCCACATGCCCCAAATAGGGAGTTGTAGTATAAGGAGGAAAGGGAGAGAGGAGAATAGGAGGAGGCAGTCAAAAGAACCTCTAGCCTATGGGTCTTTGGTTCACTCCTATTTATAGAGGTCATTTGTCAACTTAACCCTAATGGATCCTACCGTATTAGGTATTGGATCTCCATCCAACTACCTAAGCCTTTTAGATTAGTAGATCTCTACACAATAATCTCTTATTGGCTCTTATTGGATCTCATCCATAGGATCTAATAATTTAGGGGCTTATTGGACATCCAATAAGATAGGGGCTCCAACGGATATCTCATATATGAACCTCTACTCATCATAATATCTGTCATATGTGTGTGACCCTCTAGGCCCAATATCGAGATGGCCATGAGTCATACCTGTCAGAACTCCTTCTAGCTTAGTGAATTATTATCTCCATAATAATTCACTCGACTCATTGACTACGGACGTACTAGGCCACTATGTCGTAGTCCCCAAACGATACAGGGGAATCCAATCCTTTGGACCTATCTATCCTCAGTTACCGTGTACTTATAGTTCCTCATTCATCTAATATCCTAGAGACAGTATACCGGGTATGGTGCTGTCAGACCCTTATAGTTTCTATATGAATCTTACTCTAATTGGATTCTCCTAGAGAACTCTTTCTCTCTCAATCCGAATGACCCTGGTCAGGGATTTGTCTGAGCAAGAACACATGAGATATTCCTTTCATAACACCAAGAGCAGATGATCCTCTATCGACACTCAATAGCCCTCGTAAGGTTGGCTACCACTCCCGATGACCGGTTGTGCGAGATCTGAAACCTCTAGACCTATAAGTCTAGTATCAAAAAGTAGAGTACTTATACATGACATCCTTAGTGTCTCAAGTCTAAGAATCATATACACAAGTAGGATTACAGAATCATTGTCTGACGATAAGGTATCATCAACCATCCAACATTCTATAAGCGGATCAATCAGTGAACTCATTATCCAATGAGCACTTGCATTGTATCCTTAGTGTCCCCACACGAGCAGCTATGGGACTGACTATATCCATTATATAGATGGGTATACAACACATAAATCTATCTTGTTATCTCGATGTCCCTCTTGAGTAACCAATGACCAGAATTATTTAGGATATATATTTAAAGGCGAATCGGTCTCATTATCGTGATCTCATCACGATCTGATTTTTATTGCATTGATCCATGGATACCATAATATATTCATGCAATAGGCAATATAAAGTGATAAAATAGTTTAATTAATAATAAGCAAAAAGACTATGTGTCAAGTCATACGTGCTATCACTCACGTGATTGGCTTGCAGGGCACCTATGACTAGTAGGATCACCATCCAATTACTCAAGTCTCTTAGATTAGTATATTTTTACCCAATATCCCTTATTAGCTCTTATTGGATCTCATCTATGGGATCCAATAATTCAAGGGCTTAATGGATATCTAATAAGATAGGGGCTCTAGCGGATATCTCATATATGAACCTCTACTTATCGCAATACCTACCATATATATGTGACCCTCTAGGCCCAATATCGAGCTAGCCATGAGTTACACTTATTAGAACTCCTTCTAACTCATTGAATTATTATATCCATAATAATTCACTCGACTTATCGACTATAGACGTACTAGGCCACTACGCCGTAGTCCCCAGACAATATAGGAGAATCTAATTTTTAAATATATTTGTTCTCAGTTACTATGTACCTATAGTCCCTCATCCATATAATATCCTAGAGACTGTATACCGGGCATGGGGCTGTCAGGTCCATACGATTTTTCCTCGAGTCTCGCTCTAATCGGATTCTCTCGAAGAACTCTTTCTCTCTCAATCCGAATAACCTTGGCCAAGGATTTGTCTAAGTAAGAAAATATGGGATATTCCTCTAACTATACCAAATGCAGATGATCCTCTACTGACACTCAATAACCCTTGTAAGGTTGGCTATCACTTCCGATGATCGACTGTGCTAGATCTGGAACTTCCAAACCTATAAATTTGGTATCAAAGAGTGGAGTACTCATATAGGACATCTTTGGTATCTCCAGTCTAAGGACAAGGTATACAACTGGACTGATAGAATCACTGTCTGATAATGAGGTATTATGAACCATACAATATTTTGTGAGCAAATCAATCAATGAACTCATTCTCCAATGAGCACCTGTACTATAGCCCTAGTGTCTCCACACGAGCAGCTATGAGACTGGCCACCTCTATCATATGGACAAGTATACAACACACCAGTCTATCTAGTTATCTCAATATCCCTCTTGAGTAACCTATGATTAGGATTATTTAGGGTCTATATTGAAAGATGGATCGGTCTCATTATTATGATCTCATCACGATCTAATTCTCATTGCACAGATTCATTAGCATCACAATATATGTAGTATGCAAGATAAAGTGATAAAATATCAAATAATATAATAAATAAAAAGAATGCATATCATTGATAGAACCTTTGTGGATTCTAAGCTTAGGGTTGATCTGTTTAAGGGATCGACCTCCTTAGAACTCTATAGGGGTTCCTTCCTCTAGGTTGCTGCTCAAAGGTTACTAAAAAAATTCATCTATTCCTTGAGAAAAGATGATGAATACATGACTATTTATAAGGCATCTAAACCCCAACTCCTAATATGACTCCTACCAACTCCTAATAGGACTCCAACTTCTAACCAACTCCTAAAGCTTCTCTAAGAAGCTACCTCTAAACTAATCCCAACCTTAGCTGACATCTTCACCTCTTTAATAGGGGTCAGCTAGGTAGGTTTTACATAAATACCCCTTTCAATGAAACTCAATTAAGATTCTCCTAGCTAGAGTCCTAACAGACCCGCCCTCTTCAAATCAGCCTTGTCCTCGAGGCTGACAATCCATGAATTATGGGAATTTAATCTTCAAGTCATCATAGTTCTCCCAAGTGGCATCTTCTGCTGGTAGATTCGCCCACTGTATTAGCACTTCAATAGTGGGTCATCGTTGTCGAGTCACGATCCGTCGATCAATAATGACACTTGGCTGGTCTGAAGTTCTCCTTGGGTAGTTATATTTGGTAGATGGTTTCGGGCTGTCCTGTTTTGTCCCCATTTGAGCTTTAAACATGACGTATGGAAGACTAGACAGATTCAGAAGTTGGCGGGTAAGTCCAATCTGTATGCTAGCACTCCGATGCGCTCTAAAATTTGGTAGGATCCATAGAACCAAGGTGAAAGCTTCATAGATGCTCTAGTCTGGATTGATGTTTGCTTGCATGGCTGGAGCCGTAGGAAGACCCAATCTCCTACTGAAAAGTCTCTTTCGCCTTTGTGTTGATCATATTACTGTTTCATCCTTGCTTGAGCTGTAGTGAGATTATCTTTTAGCAACTTTAGCATTTTGTCTATGTCATGTAGTTTCCTATCTACTTGTTCTACTTTAGAGGTGCCCAACACATATTTTGGGATCACAAGAGGAGGTCGGCCATACATAGCCTTATAAGGAGTATATTTTATGGATGAATGATAAGTTGTATTATACCACCACTCGGCCTAGGTAAGCCACTTTGTCCACTCTTTTGGCCAGTCACTTGTGAAGCATCTGAGGTATGTCTCCAAGTACCTATTCACCACTTCAGTCTAGCCATCGGTTTATGAGTGATACGTCGTACTCATTTTCAATTTAGTGCTTTGCATCTGGAATAACTCTCTCCAAAATCTGCTTATGAAGACCCTATCATGATCACTTATAATAGATATTGGCATCCCATGTGATTTTACAATATTCTCCATAAAGATTCAAACAATACTAGAAGCAGTATAGGGATTACGAATAGTGCAAAAGTGAGCATACTTTGTAAGGCGATCAACCACGACAAGAATTGTACCTTTTCCTTGTGATGAGGGAAGCCCTTTGATGAAGTCAATTGATATATTACTCCATATTGAGTCCGGGACGGTTAGAGGTTGTAGCTTTCTGGGACTCGCCACTGTCTCGCCTTTATGTCGTTGACATACATCACATTGTGCCACAAAAATAGCAATAATATTTTTCATCCCTACCCAATAAAAATTTTGCTTAATTCTCTTATAGGTTCTAAGGAACCCAAAGTGCCCGGCCGTAGGTGTAGAATGCATCTCTTGAAGGATGGTCTTTATGCAAGTAGAATTTGGCACAAGCACAAGGCGTCTCTTATAGTGCAATTATTTTGAGTCCCAACTGTAATGAGCCACGAAGCTTGGTGCTTCCTCCAATTTTTTTATGATATTATTGGTCTCTAGATCTTCTTGTCATTCTCTCTTAATATCCTTAAGGAAGTCGCTGATCGGAAGTGAAACGGCCAAAAATTCAGCCTGCTCAAGTAGCCGCGAAAGCACATCTGTAACAACATTCTCATTCCCCTTTTTGTAAGTTATTTCATAATCATATCCAAGAAGCTTTGTTACCCATTTTTGCTGCTCGGAAGAGGATATCTTCTGCTCAAAGAAATATTTTAGGCTTTTATGGTCAGTCTTGATTTGAAAGTATCGCCCGATCAAGTACGGTCTCCATTTGGTTACAACATGCACAATTACGAGCATCTCCTTGTCATAAATAATCATCTTGAGATGGGAAGGAGATAATTTCTTACTAGTATAAGTGAGGGAGTGGCCATCTTACATTAGTATAGCACTAATTCCGACTCCGGAGGCATCGACTTCAATAACAAAAGTCTTGCCGAAATCGGATAGCCCTAGTACAGTCATTGTCATCATTATGGCTTTAAGTTCGTCGAAGGTGGTGGTGGCTTTGTCCGACCATTGGAAAGTATATTTTTTTAGTAAGAAAGTAAGGGGTGTGCTAATCTTTCCATAGTTTTTCATGAACTTGCGGTAGTAACATGTTAAACTAAGGAAGCTGCATAGTGATTTTATATTCCTTGGGGTCGGCTAGTTCTGCATTGCTTCAATTTTGGACGGGTCCATCGCCACACCTTCCTCTGATATGATATGCCCAAGATATTCTACCTTCTATTAACGAAAGCTATACTTCAATTTTTTAATAAAAAAAAATATGTTCTCGTAAAATCGTCAAAACAAGTCATAAGTGCCGAAAATGACTTTCAAGAGAAGGGCTGTAAATAAGGATATTGTTGAAGAAAACCAGCACAAACATACAAAAATAATTCCAGAAAAGATCATTCATAAGGCTCTAGAAGGTGGAGGGAGCATTGGTGAGACCGAAAGGCATTACCAAAAATTTGTAGTGGTTGTTATGTGTTTGAAAGATGATTTTCGGTATGTCTTCTTCGCACACTCATATTTGATAATACCCGGATCGAAGGTCCAGCTTTATGAAGACTTATGCTACCTTTAATTCATCAAGCAATTCATCTACTACTAGAATAGGATATTTGTTCTTTATGGTTATGTCGTTGAGAGCTCGGTAATCAATGCACATTCACTATGTTCCCTCCTTCTTTCATACGAGGAGTACCGGTGACGAGTAGGGGCTGCAACTTGGCCAAATAAATCCTATTTCAAGCATCTCTTTTACAATCTTTTCTATTTTATCCTTCTGGATATGTGGAGACTGATATAGTTGAGTATTTGCTAGAGGCTTGCCCGGAAGAATAGGTATACATTGATCATGCCGACGGGTAGGAGGTAGGTTGTGCAGTTCATCAAATATATCTGAAAATTCAGCAAGCAAAGGAAGTGGGTTTGGATCATCAAATTTTGTTTGCTCTCCCTTAGTTTACTACTCAAGTTGTATAAAAAAGCCGTTGTATGCTTTGTGCAAAACCTTCTCCATTCATTGTGTGCAAATCATCGTTAGGTCGCCCACACGTTTCCCGTGCAGTATCACCTGTTTCCCCTTACTATAAAATTTCATAATTAGTTTCATAAAATTTCAGGAAACATCACCTAATGTTGTCAGCCATTTTATGTTGAGCACGGCCTTATAACCATAAGAGGGAGGGGAAGAAATCTGCAATTATCTCTTGATCCTGCAGCAATAGTTTCACCCACGGGCACCTATGATCACACTTCAAAATTCGTCCGTCGGTGACCTTAATATCAAACCTACTACAATTCTTGATAGATAAGACCATCCAAACAGCAAACTTGCTGTTCATAAAATTATTAGTACTCCCGGTGTCAATAATAACGGTGATAGGTTGTTGCTTCAGAAGTCCTCCCACTTTCATCGTTTGCGGGTTTGCGTAATCGGCAAGAGCATACATCGTAATATCGACTAGCTACTGTTCTTCATCTCTGGCCTCTTCCTCATGCTCCTAGACCTCCTCCTCCATGTCTTCAAGAGGTTCAATCAGTAGGAGGTGGCCCCTTTTGCAGCGATGATCACGGTTCCACAGCTCGTCGTAATGCCAACAAAGACCCTTTGTTGATTGGTAACGTAGTTCTTCTCTTGTCAATTTTTTTGGCAGCGAAGGATGGCTGGGAGCAGAATGAGGTTTATATGCTGCAGGCCTAGGAGAGGTTCTCATCCTCTGAGCATCTTGGTTGAGCCATTCTTCTTGTATTCAGGCGAAAGAAATCGTAATTGAGTCATATGAGGTTTATGGTTGCCGCGCCATAACCTCCCCTTTTATCTCTAGCTTGAGTCATTCGATGAATGTTCCTAACAATTGATGGTCAGTCTAATCATGAGCAAGGTAGGATAGCTTCTCAAACTTGGTTTGATACTCTTGAATCATAGAGGTTTATCAAATCTTTGCGAGTTGGCCATCGATATTTTCATACTCCGTAGGTCAGAAACGATTCAACAGTGCGTTCTTAAATTGATTCCACGTCGGAGCCCCATGATTATATTCTAGCCAATTGTACCAATGAACATCATCTCCTTCAAGGTGGATGACAGTAATTTCCACCATATCATCATTTGACGTTCGGTAGTAGCGAAAGAAACATTCGGTGTGCGAAATCCACCCCGTCGGGTCTCCTCCTTCCCATCGCGGGAAGTCCACCCTCATGCGTGGCTGAAGCATGTCCGAGGGCTGTCCTTCTCTGGTCTCCTCCTTCTCTGGAGGCTTCTCTAAACTCTCTCCTTGCTGAAATTTGGTTTGACTCGGCGGTTGTCCAATTCTGAATTCTGCAAACAAAGCGCGCAATTTGTCCTCCAAGCACAATTCAAGCCGTGATTCAATCCGAGATTCCAATGCTTCAAATTTGGTATCAATTGGATCTTAAGAAGCCATAGCATATGCTTGTAGATCAGAGATGTCCCTATCTTTTTTTTTGTTGATGGGTTAATGGCATGGGGTGGTGGAAGGTTCAGAAAAATTGAGGATCATGGAAAGGTACTACAGCAGATTTTTACATCTAAAGTGTAGTAGTTTGGACGTAAAAGGTCAGTGGTTTTTATTAAGAATTTTTTGACAAAACCAAAGGGAAATCTGCTATTAGGAAGTGTCAAAACTGTCATAAAACTTTTGTAGAGATTTGGATAGAAAAAAAACATAGTAGTAAGATCAAACAAACTATGCTATGTGGTTGGAATTCTGTAGTGCATCTTTCATCGTAGAGATGAAAACTTTACGACGAAAAGTTTATGCAGCAATATATGAACAATTTTTTTTTTTTGTATAAGGATAACTAAATTGCAGTAGCAGTAAGGTAGGAAACCAGAACCTGTTGCAATTCACAATGAGATCAAAGGATGATCTGCGGTGGTGGAAATGACGATGGAATTCAGCAATGATCTTTTAAGCAATTGTGGGAATTATTTTGGGCGGCTGTGGAGGGATGATCGATGGTTGTGGAAGGGCAACGAGATGCCAAGAACACTGCTCTGATACCAAGTGATAGAACCCTTGCGGATTCTAAGCTTGAGATTGATCTCTTTAGGGGATCGGCCTCCTCGGAACTCTATAAGGGTTCCTTCCTCCTGGTTGCTGCTCAAAGGCTGCTAAAAAGATTCATCTATTTTTTGAGAAAAGAGGATGAATACATGACTATTTATAGGGCTTCTAAACCCTAACTTATAATAGGACTCCTACTCAAGACTCATACTTCTAACCAACTCCTAATGCTTCTTTAAGAAGCAACCTCCAAACTAATCCTAACCTTAGCCGGCCTCTGCACCTCTTTAATGGGGGTCGGCTAGGTAGGTTTTACATGAATGCCCCTTTCAATGAAATTCAATTAGGACTCTCCTAGCTAGAGTCCTAATAGACCGATTCACTTTTAAACATAGACCCTAAATAATCCTGGTCATAGGTTACTCGAGAAGGATATCGAGATAACCAGACAAACTAGTGTGTTGTATACCCATCCATGTGCTGGAGGCAGGGGGTCTCAAAGCTGCTCATGTAGGGACACTAAGGATACAATGCAGGTGCTTATTGGAAAATGAGTTCGCTGATTGATCTGCTCACAAAATGCTGGATGGTTGATACCGGACTTATAGGTTTAGAAGTTTCAGATCTAGTACAACCAATTATTGAGAGTAGTAGCTAATTGTATGAGGGCTATTGAGTGTTGATAGATAATCATCCACTCTCAGTATCATGAGAGAAATATCCTGTGTGTTCTTGCTCAGATAAATCCTTGGCCAAAGTTATTCAAATTGAGAGAGAAAGAGTTCTCTGAGAGAATCTGATTAGAGCGAGACTCGAGGAGAAACCATATTGGCCTGATAACACCATGCCTAGTATATAGTTTCTAGGATATTAGATGGATAAGGGACTATAGGTACATATTAACTAAGAACAAATATGTCTAATAGATTGAATTCCCTTATATCGTTAGGGGACTGTGGCATAGTGGCCTAGTACATTAGTAGTCGATGAGTTGAGTGAATTAATATGAAAATAATACTCCATAAAGCCATAAAGAGTTTTGACAGGTATGACTTAGGGCTAGCTTGATATTGGTCCTATAGGGTCACACACATTTGGTAGGCGTTACGACGAGTAGAGGTTCAAATATGAGATATCTGCCAGAGCCCTATCTTATTGGATATCCAATAAGCCCCTGAATTATTGGATCATATGAATGAGATTCAATAAGAGCTAATAAGAGATTATTGGGTAGAGACCCACTAATCTAAGAGGCTTAGGTAATTGGATGGAGATCCAGTACCCAATAGGGCAAGATCCATTAGGGTTAAGTTAACTATGAGCCTCTATAAATATGAGGGAACTAAAGGCCCATAGACTGGGGCTTCCTGATTACCACCTCCTATTTTCCTCTCCCCTTCTCCTCGGATAGTAGGAGTAGAGATTTGAGGAGTGTCATCGTAGCCTTGTTGTGTGGATCACCACTAAAGAGGAGGAAGCTTGACCTCCTTCATCCTATCCTATAGATCTACAGGAATTCAGGGATATATGATCTCCCTAGGTAAAACACATCTATTTCACAAATGGATTTAAGTTTGCATATTTTTACGCACTAATCTTCGCACGACGATGATCATCTTATTAGGAAATTTGGGGTTTTTATTTTCTATTATTCGGCTGCGCATGTTATGTTACCCCTAAATTTTCCTACAGTGGTATCAGAGTTAGGTTGTTCATGCGAAAGATTGGTTTTGGATTGTGTGTTGTGTTTTAGAAAAGTTTTTAACATGTCAAAACCATTGACACAAAACTGAGAAAGGGCAGCAACTGTTATTGCCCTTGCTATCCTCGAAGATGGCAGCCTCATTGCCCTCTGCGTGCAAGCAAGCTACTTGTAGCAGCGGACGCAAGGCCAGCAGCATACAGGCAGAGCCGGCTACACGCATGCATTGTGCCTGCAACGCAACCGTGGGTGTCGCTTGTGAGCACAACGCCCGCAACGATGCTCGCCCGCTAGCAAGCGGACTGCAAGGGCGACCGTTGCCTACAACAATGCCAGCAGGGGCAATCGCTCGTATGGCGGCACTTGCAGGAGCTGCACCTATGGGCAGAACCGCTCGTACGAGTGATAGTGCCCGTAGGGGCACCAGACCACAAGGGCAGCGCCACTATCCTTTTTTGTCTAAATTATCAAAATACCCTTCATAATTCAAAAAATTTCCTATATATCCTTAATTTCAAAAAAATATTAGTTAATTAAAAAAGTTTAATTAACTATTATTATTGTTATCTAGTAGTCCTACATGATGATAATGTGTACATGTGATGTATGATGTGGACAGATAATCATGAACCGTGTGGTGTGATGTATGTATACATATGATTATTATTATTATTATTATTGGAGCCTACGAGCCTCCAATTTATTTATCATTTATTGTCGGGCATATGTGCTTGTGATTAAGTTGTAATTATACGAGGAGGCACAGCGGGAGCGTGGAGGCGATAGTAGGACCCACGAAGTTAAGATTGACGATTACGACGTATGGGGATGCGCCGAGATGCCGACGGAATCGATGAGACAAGATAGACGATCACAGGGCATGGAGATGCGCTAGTGCACACATAGATCTTGATGTGAGTGATTAGAACCACTTGCTCGGGGTTGATCACATTTGGGTATGGTCAATAATCATCTGGTGTGATTACTCGTGTGATATGTGATTACTTGTACACCAACTAGTAATATTTATATTTGCATACAATGTAGATATATATTAAATATGTTTATATGTTACACATCATATTAGGAGACCAAATCAAAAATCTCCTCTCTCTATAATATTAAGTCGGTAAACATGAGGCAATTAGATTGACCCACGTGGCCTTCCATTGTTATAGGTAAGGATCGATTCCCGACATTGGTTGAGTTGGTCAAGTCACTCGAGGCTTATCTATTTCACGATTTGCTATCTTGCCTATGATATAGAGATGTTACGGATGACCTGAGGACATGGTATGCTTGGTTGAGTCACTCGAGGGCATCACAAGGAGTTGTGATTGGCAAGAGTTGCCTACCTTTATGGGCTTAACGTAATTGGTCGAGTCACTCAAGGTTATGTTAAGACGCTGATTGGATCCCGAACCCTATTAAAGATTTGCTGGGGATCTCATATTCGCATACCAGAGGGAGTTGTGTGATGCCCAAGAAAATAGTGGGAGTAGATTAAGATAGAAGTCCTTATCTTAATTATTTATTTTTATACAAAATTTATATGTTATTTTTTTTTTTATTTATTTATTTTCAGAAATATGTCGTATTCAAATCCCTTACATAGCATACTTGATGTCAACCGTCTTACTGGTCCAAATTATACCGATTAGCTCTGTAACTTGAGAATCGTTATCACGGCGAAGAAAATCATGTATGTCCTTAATACAGTGATACCTATGCCCGAGGAAGGGGCAAGCAAGGATAAGATCGCTTGCTACGTGAAGTAAATAGATGATTCCACTCTTGTTCAGTATTCTATATTGGGCTCTATGACTCTTGAGTTACAGAGACAACATGAAAATATGGATGTCAGATCCATTCTCTTGCATCTTCATAAATTGTTTGAGGAACAAGGAAGAACTCAACGATATGAGATATCTAAGAGTTTCTTCCGTGCTAGGATGACTGAGGGGACACTAGTTCAGAACCATGTCCTAAAGATAATTGAGTAGATAGAGAAACTCACAGGTCTAGGGATGGCTCTAGAGGATGACCTATGTGTAGACCTTGTATTTTAGTCCCTACCAGATTTCTTTTCTCAATTCATAATGAATTTTAATATGAACAAGCTTGAAGTGACTCTCCCTGAGCTCCTCAATATGTTGAGGGAGGCAGAGAGTGTTAGGATCAGGGTCGGTACTAAGAAGGGGGGGGGGTGTGAATTAGTGCAGCGGTAAGATAACGACGGTTTCAAAACTTTCGTACGATAAAATTGTCTCCGACGTAAAACCGTTTTTGAAAACTTAACTTGAAAGCAAGTTCATAAAGGAGTGTAGCAAAAGTAATGAGAAAGTAAAGCACATATGGAGGTTTGCAGAAAGTAAATGCAAATCGAGATTTAGAGTGGTTTGGTCAATCTTAACCTATATCCACTTTTGGTTTCCTCCTCCGACGAGGTCACCGACGTCCACTAGAGGCCTTCCTTCAATAGGCGAAGGTCAATTATCTTTTACACCCCTCTTCTCCTTTTGCCAGGTTTAGAAGATAACCCTTACAAGCACTCACACTCCTCTCTTATAGAAATTGAACACGTAGAGTAGAGGAGGGAATTCTAAAGAAATTGCAGTAGCGTTTCTTTGCTTTTAGATTCTCTATGCTTATGTGCTTTAACCAGGGATGAGAGGGGTATTTATAGGCTTCAAGTTGATTCAAACTTGGAGCCTAAAACTTTCCCATCCCGGGTTTCCCGAGCACGAGCAATACCACCACCTAGTGACAGCCTGGCTGACACTGCCCTGGGTGGTACCACTGCCTAAGTCTAGCGGTACCACCACCTAGGGGGCAGTACTAGGTGGTACTACCACCCAGACTAGCGGTACCACCACCCAGACTAGTGGTACCACTGCTTGACATAGTCTCGAAGACCATGCCACGACGGTGAGACTTCTTGAGGCATTGTTTGGGCTTCTTATTGGGCCCAACACAGTTCTTATATGGGCCTAGCTGGCCCGTAATTGGGTTGGCCCAATCCAAGCCCAATTACATGCTAATTACGAAATCCTAAGACATTTGCTAAGCAAAACAAGTCCCTATATCTATTCTTCCGGTGAGCTTCCAACGATCTTTTGGTGAACTTCCGATGGACTCCCGGCAAGGTCCTGGACTTCACGACGATCTTCTTGGTGAGTTCTAACGAGCTTCTCTAGCAAGCTTCGAGACTTCTTGGCTGGTTCCTCCAGAACTTCCGACGAACATCCGGACTTTCGACGAACTCTCGAACTCCCAACGTAATCGCGTCCTTGACTTCAAGACTTCATTTTGCTTCATGCCTTACTATCGTAGTTAATCCTATACATATAAAACATACTTTGATCTAGACAATTAATATTAAGCATTAATCAAGTTGTCCGGCATGTCATTAGTCCCTCGACGCTTCGTCTAATTCTTCAGTGAATCGTCCTCTCTTGCGGCCTATTGCCCAATCGGCCAGTTGACTCCACAACTCCGATATCCTTAGCGCAATGTCCGCTCTTCTTGGCCCGATGCCCGAATCCACAGCCCGGAGCCTTCTGTCGATACATTGACCGATCCACCGGCCCAACGTCCAATCTTCTGACATGTTCCTCTAGCCCAACATGATATTTTCTGCTTTAAATATCTCATCCTGATCGAAGCATCCCGTGTCACTCAAAACATATATTAAAACATAAACACTTATTGATTGGTTTCATCATCAAAATCCGAGATTCAATAATCTCCCTTTTTTTTATGATGGCAACCAATCGATGACGGAGTTAACCTTAACTCCCGGAGTTTAAACAAACTCCCCCTATCAATATGTCTTATTGATAGAAACTCTTGGATTCAAAAATTCAAGCAACATGTCATGATCAAATCATGCATATCATCAACATACTTCTCCCCTTTGTCATCAACAAAAAGGAGAAGTCCACTTTCTAGGTGTTTGACATAACAATTTCAAATCGTTACATAATAAATCTTCAAGTTCTACCATCATGCAATTTTGCTATCATCATAGATATGCAAGGTAGTAAGATAGTAATTTCTACAACATACAAGCCAGCAAATTTTATAACATTTTAGAACATGCGAGCTAGCAGTTTTAAGATGTTCAAGAAAGCAACACTTACTTCTTGAAATATGCAAGTTGCAAGCTAGCAATTTTTTGCTTCCTTTGCAATGTTTGAGCTAGCAATTTTGCTTCCATTGCAAAGTGCAAGTTTAGCATGTTTAGCATCTTGAGATAGGCAAGATAGCACATTTTTGCATTTTCTTGAGATTTCAAGCTAGCAATTATTGGTGATGTTCAAGATAGCAATTTCTTCTCTTTTGAGAAGTATAATTTTTGTTTTCTTATTGAATTGTGCAAGCAAGCTAGTTTGCCTCTTTTCATGATATCCACGCTAGAAATTCTTGCTCCCCCTTTGTCATTGTCAAAAAGAAAGAAAGACCTATCAATTTTCAAATTATGACAAAGGTAAGTAATTGTTCTTATTTGTGCATCATTATATTTTTAAATTCGAACATGCACAATTTTAAAACCTTACATTTCATTTTTCATGCACGATACCAAAAAATAAATCATTCATCATTATGAGCATATCATATATGATACTAAAACATTAAGCATTTATCAACATTTTGATCATGATACGCATCATATGCATCACATATATCATCATAATAAAGAGAATAAGTATTGCATGCATCATACCAAATCATCATATATATTTTCAAAATATATAAACTCATCATTATATGCATGATTCCAAATCATCATTCATATTGTTTCAATCAATATTTCAATCATCACTATGACTCATCATGCACAAAATGTAAAATCATCTATCATGATACAAACATTTATTTTCAAAATATTCATCATTATTTTCATGTATGATAATAAAGTATTCATGATACCAAACATTAAATCAACATTTTCAAGTATTTATCACTTCATGATTGTTGGTACCAAACATTCATCATTAAATCAACATTTTGATCATTTATTTTCTCTTTAGCAATTTGCAAAAAGAAACATAGGAGAAAGAATGATATAATATCTTAATTAATGCATAAAAAATTTCTAGTTATAAATCTCAAAAAATCAAGATAAAGCTCATTCAAATTCAAATCGTCAAATCAAAATCGTTTTCAAGAGATTCATACAAATCAATAAGATAGAGAAAAAAAAATTTCAAGAACAATGCTTTTCCCTTTTTAGTTGTTTAAATTCATGTGATTTATTTTATTTATGCCAAATAAAAATGTGCATCAACGTTTAGGATCGAAAAATGAATTTCGTCATAAAAACCATCAAGACCAATAACTCACAAAAATCATCATGTATAACTTGAAAATCTCATGCATAAAATCATCAAATCATGGTATCAAAACTTCAATATTTTCATTATAGCATCAAGCAAGGTTTCATTGAACATAATTTTGAATGATTCTTATAGATATTTAAAACTTCTTTAGTTTTAATTTATATGATTGACTTTATATTAGCATGCTCAAAATTTTGTTCTTATGTCAAAACCATACATCATGTTTGAAAAATAAAGACAAGGTTCATAAAAAAAATATCAAACCTTCCATATAAAAGCCATGCATCATCATTGAAAAGCAATATGGAAATCATCAAAATACACATTCTTACTTCTTAAGCACATACATAAGATTAATCTTACTAGGTGTACAATCATTATATTTATATCTAACATTTTATTGCATTAACATAAAACATGTAATTTTTATTATTATTTTCAAAATTACGAGCATGATCATATTCTTGCATTTTCAATTTTTTAAACATGTAGTTTTCAAGAAAAATAATTATTCGAAAAAAAGAAAATATATTATGGAAAACATCAAGTAATTTTAAAATAAATTAAGGAGGTTTCGATTACCTCATCGTTGAATGCCGTTAAGGCGTAGTTTGCCACCTCGCCTTTCTTGATTTTCTTCTCATCTTTAGAGGAGCTTGATTCATCCCAATTTTTATTCTTCTTGCATTTAAAGCAAGTAGTTTAGTTCTTTTTATTCTTTAATTTTTATTTTATTAACTTTTTAAATTTCTTAGTGAGTAGTTCTTGTTCACCATCACTTGAGCTTAAGCTCGAGTGGTCTTCAAATGTTCTATGTCCTAAATCCTTCCTGTTCTTTAAAAGATGGTTTTGTTCATCATGTTCATCAAGTGCATTGTGCACCATTTCATATGTCATCAATGTACCGATAAGTTCTTTAAGTGAAAAAATATTTAAATCTTTTGTTTCTTGTAAAGATGTTACTTTTGAATCCCACTTCTTAGAAAGAGAACGCAAAATCTTGTTCACAAGTTCAAAGTTCAAAAAACTTTTACCAAGTGCTTTTAGACTATTAACGACATCCGTAAAATGGGTGTACATGTCTCTAATAGTCTCTCTTGGTTCCATATAAAATATCTCAAAATCATGCATCAAAAATTTACTTTAGAACTTTTTACACTACTTGTGCCTTCGTGTGTGATTTCAAGAGTACGCCAAATATCGAAAGTCGTTTCGCACAAAGAAACCCGATTAATATCATTTTTATTTGAGGCACAAAATAAGGCATTCATAGCCTTTGCATTTAGAGAAAACGTCTTCTTCTCCAAATCATTCCAATAGTTCATTGGAAGAGAAGACATTTCAAATCCATTTTCAACTATATACCATAAATTCAAATCCAAAGAAAGTAAGAAAACTCTCATTCGAGTTTTCCACTAAGTATAGTCCATCCTATTGAAAAAGAGAGGACGAATGAGAGAGTGACCCTCTTGAAAGCCGAAAAAAGTCATTTCTATTTGGGTGTTAAACCAAATTAGAAGACCATGGCTCTGATACTAATTATTAGGATCAGGGTCGGCACTAAGAAGGGAGGGGGGGGGGTGAATTAGTGCAGCGGTAAAATAACGACGGTTTAAAAACTTTCGTACGATAAAACCGTCTTCGACGTAAAACCGTTTTCGGAAACTTAACTTAAAAGCGAGTTCGTAAAGGAGTGCAGCAAAAGTAATGAGGAAGTAAAGCACATATGGAGGTTTGCAGTAAGGTAAATAGCAGAAAGTAAATGCAAACCAAGATTTAGAGTGGTTCGGTCAATCTTGACCTACATCCACTTTTGGCTTCCTCCACCGACGAGGTCACCGATGTCCACTAGAGGCCTTCCTTCAATAGGTGAAGGCCAATCACCTTTTACATCCCTCTTCTCTATTTACTAGGTTTAGGAGATAACCCTTACAAGCACTCACACTCCTCTCTTACAGAAATTTAACACTTAGAGTAGAGGAGGGAATTCTAATGAGATTGCAGCAGCGTTTCTTTGCTTTTAGACTCTCTATGCTTATGTGCTTTAACCAAGGATGAGAGGGGTATTTCTAGGCTTCAAGTTGATTCAAACTTGGAGCCTAAAATTTTCTCATCCTGGATTCCCCTAACACGGGCGGTACCACCGCCTGTGCTGCGCGGTACCACCGCCTAGTGTTAGTCTGGCTGACACTGCCCTGGGTGGTACCACTGCCCAGGTCTAGCGGTACCACTGCTTGGGGGGCAGCGCTGGGTGGTACCACCACCTAGACTGACAGTACCATCGCTTGGCACCCTGCCAAGGGTGGTACAACTGCCCAGACTAGCGGTACCACCGCCTGACACAGTCTCAAAGACTGTGCCACGACGGTGAGATTTCTTGGGGCACTATTTGGGCTTCTTATTGGGCCCAACACAGTTTTTACATGGGCCTAGCTGACCTGTAATTGGGTTGGCCCATTCCAAGCCCAATTACGTGCTAACTACGAAATCCTAAGACATTTGCTAAGCAAAACTGTTAGGATCAAGAGCACTAAGAGGGGGGGGGGTGAATTAGTGCAGCGGAAAATTTTCAGCGATTAAAACGAAAGCTGTGTTCGTTCGATAAAAACGATTACGATGTGAAAGCCGATTCTAAGATTATTTTAACTTGAGATTAAGTGAGATGACGTTAAAGTAGATCTACGAAGGCAGTTTGCAGTTTATGATGGAAAGCAGAATACAAGTGCAAACTGAAATGCGACGTTCGTACGATAAAAGCCGATTTACGTCTAAACACAGATTTAGAAAGTTCTGAACTTAGAAACTTATTCGTAAGATCACAGAAGGCAGTAAACAGTTATGATTGAAATCAAAACGTAAACGTAAACTGAAATATGATGATCGTACGAAAAAAGCCGATTTACGTCTAAACGCAGATTCGGAAAGTTCTGAACTTAGAAACTCGTTCGTAAAATCGCAGAAGGCAGTAAGCTATTGAGAAGTTTGCAGTGAAGGTAAAATGCTCAAAGGAAATGCAAACCGAGATTTAGAGTGGTTCGGTCAATCTTGACCTACTCCACTTTTGGATTCCTCCACCGACGTCAACTAGAGGCCTTCCTTCAATAGGCGAAGGCCAACCACCATTTTACAGATTCACTCCTTTTGACAGGCTTAGGAGACAACCCTTACAGAAGTTTTCTCTCCTCTATTTACAACTCAAACTTTGAAGAATAGAAGGAGGAGAACTTTTGGTCTTTACAACAGTTTTGAGCTCTAAGAATCACAGAAAGATATCAAGATTTCGAGTGTTAGTTGCTACCTTTCAGTGCTGAATGGGTGGGGTATTTATAGGCCCCAACCTAGTTCAAATTTGGAGCTCAAATCTGTCAATTCCCGGAATTCCGGGATCAGGCGGTTGCACCTCCTGCTGGGGCGGTTGCACCGCCTGGCAGAGCTCGAAGACTGAGCCTCTGGGCGGTGCCACCTCTGTTAGGGGCGGTTGCACCTCTCTGCCAGAGCTCGAAGATCGAGTTTAGGCGGTTGCACCTCCTGACTGGGGCGGTTGCACCGCCTGGCAGAGCTCGAAACTTGAGCTCAAGCGGTGCCACCTCTTGTCAGGAGAGGTTGCACCGCCCAGTCTCGCTCGGAGATTGAGCCCAGGCAGTTGCACCTCCTGGCTGGGGCGGTTGCACCGCCTAGTCTCCCTAGGAGACTTAGCCTAGGCGGTGCTACCTCCTGGCTTGGGCGGTTGCACCTCCCACAGCAACCAGGGTCCGAATGGGTTGATCCATTCGGCCCAATTTGGGTTTTTTAGGGGCCCAATTGCCCCAAGATTAAGCTAATGGGATCACCTCCCATTTTCAACTTAATCATTAGTGCTAACTACGATAAATCCTAAGACAATTTCTGCAGCTTGCTCCGGTGCGTCAATTGCTTCTTCCGGCGAGTTTCCGGCGAACTTCCGTCGATCATCCGATGAACCCTCGGTGATGCTCCTGCGGACTTCCGACAAACTCCTGGACTTGCGATGATCCACTTGGCAAGTTCCGACGAGCTTCTTTGGCAAGCTTCTGGACTTCTCGGATTTGTTCCCGCAGAACCTCCGACGACTGTCCGAACTTCCGTCGAGCTCTCGAACTCCCAACGTGATCATTGTCATGACTCTGGCGCAACTCCTGCTGCATGTCTTACTTTCATCGTAGTTAATCCTGCACACTTATCTCAACACATAGATTAGACAACAAATGACAATTGACTTCATCATCAAAATCCGAGATTCAACAATCTCCCCCTTTTTGATGATGACAATTAATTGATAATAGAGTTAACCTTAACTCCCCCTGTCTATATGCCATACTTGAGATAAGTCATTCTTGAATTTAAAACCTTATAAATTCAAGAGACATATTCCCATCATGATTCCTATCATGATGTATCTCTTTGAAGATGATGTCAAGGCTTGACATTTATTTTCAAATTACAAGTTTGAATGATGGTAATAGTAGCAATTCATGTCTTTGTAAGATATCAACATGTAAAGCTGTGAAGTAAGATTTTGATATCATTACATGATGCACACATTTCTTATATTTTAGCAAGTGTTGCATGGCATCTTTTCATATATCTCTTGATAATGCAGGCATGGCATAATCATAGCATCAGTGTTTATAGCATCAAATCAATTCATATATTTCTCCCCCTTTGTCATCAACAAAAAGCATGGTAGATGTGATACCAGGAGAACAATATAAGCAAGTTATCAAGCATATAAAGGAAGGCATGATAAGTATAATGCTTTGAATACTTCTTCTCCTTGTATGTTATAATTCTTTGTGCATGAAGGAGGAAAGTCATTTTATCAAATCCATTTCGAAAAAATATTTTTCATAAGAGTGTGTTTTATTTTTGTCATTCCAGCTGTTAAGCGAGTCCGAAAATGAATTCTTTCATGCATTCAGACAAGATTATGCTACAGTTTTTCAAAAATCAAAACATTTCAACACATGGCAATCAAGTCATTCAATAAAGTCCGAAAAGTAATTTTAACTAGTTTAAGTATTCGGACACATCAACATTCCTAATTCTCTTCTTATAAAATCAAATTGTTCTTCACTTAGAGGTTTTGTAAAAATATTGGCTAGTTGATGTTTAGTATCAATGACAATGACTTATCAACTGCATTGGTATATCACTTTTTCAAACTATATTTATCATGGAAATCAAAGCACAAGGTTTTCAAAACTTTTAGTTTCAATATAAAATCCGAGATAACCATTTAGTTTATATTTATCACAAGGCACAGGGCATATATTTACCACGATAGATGTTTATAACTCTACATATGCTCAAAATATATTAGGTAACCATATCAAGGATCAAGTCAAAGCACATCATGGTGAGTAACATAAGGAGTTTACAATAACAATAGATGATTGTGTTCATACAAGCTCATTCATGAGGTGAAAAATTAAAGTGCCTAAACAAGGAGTCAAATTGACGATGAATTTGCTGCAGCTCAGATAGGATTTGATCTTGTCGTTGCTCAAGCTGTTCTTGTCTTTGTTCGAATCGGTCCATCCGAATCCCAATATCTTCGACAGATGATGTATGAGTTTGCTCAAATGGATGTGTTTCCTCAAAGGGACAGATCGGAGGAGATTGGGTACCCCTAAATACTGGTGTTTCCGGTTCTGGTTCAGGTTGAGGGGGATCAGTTCTTCTTGGCATTCTAACCCAGTTACCGTTTCTATAAAAACATCTTAATCGGTGAAGTAGATTTTTATTAATTATGCTAAATCTATCTACTTTTATTACTTCTTCTTCCGGTGGTATTAGAATATCGTAGGCTTTCATTATTCTAGTTATTATACCACCATATGGGAGCATCATGTCTTTCTTAGATAGTTATAACATGTTTTGCTGGATAAGATAACCAAGACAGATGTCATGTCCTTTCATGATCAAATACATAGTTCCTAATTCTAATTGGCTTACTTCATCATGATGGTATTGTTTAGGGAGAATGATGCTAGTTAGGATATGATGAAGTACCTTAGTGTTTAGAGGCAGTAAATGTTCACAACTTTTAGGAACAAATGCTAAGTTGGGATTGGCAAAAATTGTTCCTAGGGCTTCAACGTATGTTGTTCCAACAGTTTCATCATCCCATGATCCTCTAAAGTAAAGTCCTCTACTTTTCATAGGAATGCCTATCATGTCGCAAATGAATCTATTCGTAATTGAGATGTGTTGTCCTAAGAGATAGGTGGACATTCTTTCTTCTTCATCTACTTGTATGTTGTTGTAAAACAATCTAACAAGTCTTGGATAGATGGGTTCGTTAATTTGCAAAATTGGAAGTAGATCTAAGTTTGCAATCCATTGGATTGTCTCTAAGTCTCTTAGTTCACTTAAATCTACGTATTTTCTCTTATTGACACTCCTAAGTTCAAAAGAGGAAAATTTTTCAGCATGATATTTTGAATTGAAAAGGGTGGGATCAAAGTCTTCTACTAATCTCCTCTTTCCTTTTGTCCCTTGAGGATCTTCTAGATCCCATAACTACTGCTGTTTAGAACAATAGTGATGAGCAAGAGTAAATGAATCAAAAAACATAGTTTAAGGGCTTCTTAGAGAGTACCTTAGTGAGATCTTCAAGAGGGAAGGATTGTTGATGCTTTGCTTCGAAATGAGGGGTATTTAGGATGCTAAGATGGGGGAAATGGGGATGGAGGAGGCTTGGGAGAGTAGAGGAGGGAAGGAAGTGAGTTGGGGTCGGTTTCACCGCCAGCCCTAGCTTGGGTTAAAAAGGGGCAGAGTTGCGGGCGGTTGCACCTCTGGCTGGAGCAGTGCAACCGCTTGCAACACGTGACAGCTGGAGGTGCTACCTCCAGTTGGGGCGGTGCCACCGCCTGTAGGCGGTGAGCACTTGTTCTGATCAGTGTGATCTGATCTGAGAGCTTTTTTCTATCTTGAGGAGAATTTTCATTCAGAGCAATCAACTTTACTTACGTAATTATGTAAGAATGACTTTTGCACGATCAAGATAGATTTTTAACGTGCATACTCTCAATGTCGTACGCATGTTTGTGATAGTTTCTTCAAGTTGGTAAGTCTTGCAAGCTCAAGACAGACTTAGTCACTTCATGATACAGAGTTAGATTCGAAGGTTATGAATGGATGAAATTGATGGGTTCGAAAATCCAAGGGATATGTGAATTTGGGAATCATACGTTTCTAATTCTGAAAAGTCAAATAAGGTTGTATCTAAGTCGCATTTGTGATTTTAAATTTATAATCTCTGTTTGTAATTTAGGCTAGAGAGCATTGCGAGTTCCTTTTTGGATCTTGGGTTATGAATATCGAGAATCAAGGAGCAAAAAATTATTTCTTGCTCCAGCCTAAAATTTTTATGTTTTTAATGTTTTTACAGGAAGGGATAATTTTTAGGTACCCATTTGCTTTTGGGTGCCTCACAAATAGATCAACATTGTCTCTCATGTTGCATAGAATTTATCATGGTTCCTTTAGGAACCCAAATCAATTTGTTTGGATTAATATTCTTGAATGGACAATAGTGCGTATTGTGTCCAAGTTTGCAACAAAAGTTGCATTTGGTTTGGTGTTGAACATGTAAGATGAGGCCTTTTATGAAGGTGGTTGGATTTTGGTGAGAACTTCTCACAAATCCAATTCCACTCCTTTTTGGAACGTGACCCTTGTTTGCAAGGATCATGTTTAATGACTTGCTACCAACCTCGAATTTCTTCAAGGTGTCTTTAAGTAGCAAGTTTTCTTTTTGAAGAGTTTCTAGATCATGGCATTTGATGCATGGATCTAAACTATCATGATATTCAGTTTTTAACTTCTCAAAATCACAAGTAAGACTATCATGCTCCTTTTTTAGCAATTTATATTTTCTATTGATAATCTTGCATTCATCAAATAAGTCATGGAAGGCATTTAATAATTCATCGAAAGATAAATCTGCATCTAATAAATTTGTTACCTCCTCTCCGATGGCCATTAAGGCATAATAAGCAACTTGCTCGGTGTTGGACTCCTCTTCTTCGGACGCGCTCGAATCATCCTATGTTGCTTTGAGCGCCTTCTTCTTTGTTGTTCTCTTTTTGGCTTGGGGACAATCACTCTTGTAGTGTCCCGGCTTTTTGCACTCATAGAAAATAACTTGGTCCTTCTTGGGTTCAAGTTTATTTTTAGTGTCATTCTTAATCTTGTTTCTTTTAATGAATTTTTTTAATTTTCTTGTTAGAAGTGCCAAGTCATCGTCACAGTCCTCATCAGTTTTCTTTCAAGTGGTCTTCCAAAGTTCTAAGTGCCATATCCTTCCTGTTCTTTGGAAGGATGTCTTCTTGCTCTTCATGAGCTTTGCAAGTCATCTCGTAGGTCATTAATGACCCAATTAGTTCTTCAAGAGGGAAGTTGTTTAGATCTTTCGCCTCTTGAATAGCAGTGACTTTAGGATCCCAACTCTTAGGAAGGGATCTTAGAATCTTATTTACGAGCTCAAAATCCGAAAAACTTTTTCCGAGTCCTTTTAGACCGTTGACGACATCCGTGAAACGGGTAAACATGTCGCCAATAGTCTCACTCGGTTTCATCCGGAAAAGTTCGAAAGAGTGTAACAAAAGATTGATTTTTGACTCTTTCACTCTACTTGTGCCTTCATGAGTCACTTCGAGTGTGTGCCAAATATCAAATGCAGTTTCACAAATTGAAACACGATTAAACTCGTTTTTATCAAGTACACAAAATAAGGCATTCATAGCCTTTGCATTAAGAGCGAAAGCCTTCTTCTCCAAATCATTCCAATCGATCATTGGAAGAGAAGACTTCGAAAAACCATTCTCGACAAGATTCCAAAGTTCAACGTCCATAGAAATAAGAAAGATCCTCATTCGGGTCTTCCAATAGGTGTAGTCCGTCCCATTAAACATGGGTGGACGCGGCGTAAGCCATCTCTCTTGGGTTTTAATCCGTTTGAGAGTTAACCGAGCTCTGATACCAATTGTTAGGATCAAGAGCACTAAGAGGGGGGGGGTGAATTAGTGCAGCGGAAATTTTTCAGCGATTAAAACGAAAGCTGCGTTCATTCGATAAAAACAATTTTGATGTGAAAGCCGATTCTAAGATTATTTTAACTTGAGATTAAGCGAGATGACGTTAAAGTAGATCTACGAAGGTAGTTTGCAGTTTATGATGGAAAGCATAATACAAGCGCAAACTGAAATGCGACGTTCGTACGATAAAAGCCGATTTACGTCTAAACACAGATTTAGAAAGTTATGAACTTAGAAACTTATTTGTAAGATCGCAGAAGGCAGTAAACAGTTATGATTGAAAACAAAATGTAAACGTAATCTGAAATATGATGATCGTACGAAAAAAGCTGATTTATGTCTAAACGCAGATTTGAAAAGTTCTGAATTTAGAAACTCATTCGTAAAATCGCAGAAGGCAGTAAGCTATTGAGAAGTTTGTAGTGAAGGTAAAATGCTCAAAGGAAATGTAAACCGAGATTTAGAGTGGTTCGGTCAATCTTGACCTACTCCACTTTTGGCTTCCTCCACCGACGAGGTCACCGACGTCAACTAGAGGCCTTCCTTTAATAGGCGAAGGCCAACCACCCTTTTACAGATTCACTCCTTTTGACGGGCTTAGGAGACAACCCTTACAGAAGTTTTCTCTCCTCTCTTTACAACTCAAACTTTGAAGAACAGAAGGAGGAGAACTTTTGGTCTTTACAACAGTTTTGAGCTCTAAGAATCACAGAAAGATACCAAGATTTCGAGTGTTAGTTGCTACCTTTCAGTGCTGAATGGGTGGGGTATTTATAGGCCCCAACCCAGTTCAAATTTGGAGCTTAAATCTGTCAATTCCCGAAATTCCGGGATCAGGCGGTTGCACCTCCTGACTGGGGCGGTTGCAACGCCTGGCAGAGCTCGAAGACTGAGCCTCTGGGCGGTGCCACCTCTGTCAGGGGCGGTTGCACCTCTCTGCCAGAGCTCGAAGACTGAGCTCAGGCGGTTGCACCTCCTGACTGGGGCGGTTGCACCGCTTGGCAGAGCTCGAAACTTGAGCTCAGGCGGTGCCACCTCTTGTCAAGAGAGGTTGCATCGCCCAGTCTCGCTCGGAGACTGAGCCCAAGCGGTTGCACCTCCTGGCTGGGGTGGTTGCACCGCCTAGTCTCCCTGGGAGACTTAGCCCAGGCGGTGCTACCTCTTGGCTTGGGCGGTTGCACCTCCCACAGCAACCAGGGTCCGAATGGGTTGATCCATTCGGCCCAATTTGGGTTTTTCAGGGGTCCAATTGCCCCAAGATTAAGCTAATGGGATCACCTCCCATTTTCATGTTGAACATGTAAGATGGGGCCTTTTATGAAGGTGGTTGGATTTTGGTGAGAACTTCTCACAAATCCAATTCCACTCCTTTTTGGAACGTGACCCTTGTTTGCAAGGATCATGTTTAATGACTTGCTACCAACCTCGAATTTCTTCAAGGTGTCTTTAAGTAGCAAGTTTTCTTTTTGAAGAGTTTCTAGATCATGGCATTTGATGCATGGATCTAAACTATCATGATATTCAGTTTTTAACTTATCAAAATCACAAGTAAGACTATAATGCTCCTTTTTTAGCAATTTATATTTTCTATTGATAATCTTGCATTCATCAAATAAGTCATGGAAGGCATTTAATAATTCATCGAAAGATAAATCTGCATCTAATAAATTTGTTACCTCCTCTCCGATGGCCATTAAGGCATAATGAGCAACTTGCTCGGTGTTGGACTCCTCTTCTTCGGACGCGCTCGAATCATCCCATGTTGCTTTGAGCGCCTTCTTTTTTGTTGTTCTCTTTTTGGCTTGGGGACAATCACTCTTGTAGTGTCCCGGCTTTTTGCACTCATAGCAAATAACTTGGTCCTTCTTGAGTTCAAGTTTATTTTTAGTGTCATTCTTAATCTTGTTTCTTTTAATGAATTTTTTAAATTTTCTTGTTAGAAGTGCCAAGTCATCGTCACAGTCCTCATCAGTTTTCTTTCAAGTGGTCTTCCAAAGTTCTAAGTGTCATATCCTTCCTGTTCTTTGGAAGGATGTCTTCTTGCTCTTCATGAGCTTTGCAAGTCATCTCGAAAGTCATTAATGACCCAATTAGTTCTTCAAGAGGGAAGTTGTTTAGATCTTTCGCCTCTTGAATAGCAGTGACTTTAGGATCCCAACTCTTAGGAAAGGATCTTAGAATCTTATTTACGAGCTCAAAATCCAAAAAACTTTTTCCGAGTCCTTTTAGACCATTGACGACATCCGTGAAATGGGTAAACATGTCGCCAATAGTCTCACTCGGTTTCATCCGGAAAAGTTCGAAAGAGTGTAACAAAAGATTGATTTTTGACTCTTTCACTCTACTTGTGCCTTCATGAGTCACTTCGAGTGTGTGCCAAATATCAAATGCGGTTTCACAAATCAAAACACGATTAAACTCGTTTTTATCAAGTATACAAAATAAGGCATTCATAGCCTTTGCATTAAGAGCGAAAGCCTTCTTCTCCAAATCATTCCAATCGATCATTGGAAGAGAAGATTTCGAAAAACCATTCTCGACAAGATTCCAAAGTTCAACATCCATAGAAATAAGAAAGATCCTCATTCGGGTCTTCCAATAGGTGTAGTCCGTCCCATTAAACATGGGTGGACGTGTAATAGAATGGCCCTCTTGGTTTCCGGCGTAAGCCATCTCTCTTGGGTTTTAATCCGTTTGAGAGTTAACCGAGCTCTGATACTAATTGTTAGGATCAAGAGCACTAAGAGGGGGGGGGGAGGTGAATTAGTGCAGCGGAAATTTTTCAGTGATTAAAACGAAAGCTGCGTTCGTTCGATAAAAACAATTTTGATGTGAAAGCCGATTCTAAGATTATTTTAACTTGAGATTAAGCGAGATGACGTTAAAGTAGATCTACGAAGGCAGTTTGCAGTTTATGATGGAAAGCAGAATACAAGCGCAAACTGAAATGCGACGTTCGTACGATAAAAGCCGATTTACGTCTAACCACAGATTTAGAAAGTTATGAACTTAGAAACTTATTTGTAAGATCGCAGAAGGCAGTAAACAGTTATGATTGAAATCAAAACATAAACGTAAACTAAAATATGATGATCGTACGAAAAAAGCTGATTTAGGTCTAAACGCAGATTCGGAAAGTTCTGAACTTAGAAACTCGTTCGTAAAATCGCAGAAGGCAGTAAGCTATTGAGAAGTTTGAAGTGAAGGTAAAATGCTCAAAGGAAATGTAAACCGAGATTTAGAGTGGTTCGGTCAATCTTGACCTACTCCACTTTTGGCTTCCTCCATCGACGAGGTCACCGACGTCAACTAGAGGCCTTCCTTCAATAGGCGAAGGCCAACCACCCTTTTACAGATTCACTCCTTTTGACGGGCTTAGGAGACAACCCTTACAGAAGTTTTCTCTCCTCTCTTTACAACTCAAACTTTGAAGAACAAAAGGAGGAGAACTTTTGGTCTTTACAATAGTTTTGAGCTCTAAGAATCACAGAAAGATATCAAGATTTCGAGTGTTAGTTGCTACCTTTCAGTGCTGAATGGGTGGGGTATTTATAGGCCCCAACCCAGTTCAAATTTGGAGCTCAAATCTGTCAATTCCCGAAATTCCGGGATTAGGCGATTGCACCTCCTGACTGGGGCGGTTGCACCGCCTGGCAGAGCTCGAAGACTGAGCCTCTGGGCGGTGCCACCTCTGTCAGGGGCGGTTGCACCTCTCTGCCAAAGCTCGAAGACCGAGCTCAGGCGGTTACACCTCCTGACTGGGGCGGTTGCACCGCCTGGCAGAGCTCGAAACTTGAGCTCAGGCGGTGCCACCTCTTGTAAAGAGAGGTTGCATCGCCCAGTCTCGCTCGGAGACTGAGCCCAAGCGGTTGCACCTCCTGGCTGGGGTGGTTGCACCGCCTAATCTCCTTGGGAGACTTAGCCCAGGCGGTGCTACCTCCTGGCTTGGGCGGTTGCACCTCCCACAGCAACCAGGGTCCGAATGGGTTGATCCATTCGGCCCAATTTGGGTTTTTCAGGGGCCCAATTGCCCCAAGATTAAGCTAATGGGATCACCTCCCATTTTCAACTTAATCATTAGTGCTAACTACGATAAATCCTAAGACAATTTCTGCAGCTTGCTCCGGTGCGTCAATCGCTTCTTCCGGTGAGTTTCCGGTGAACTTCCGTCGATCATCCGATGAACCCTCGGTGATGCTCCTGCGGACTTCCGGCAAACTCCTGGACTTGCGACGATCCACTTGGCAAGTTCCGACGAGCTTCTTTGGCAAGCTTCTGGACTTCTCGGATTTGTTCCCGCAGAACCTCTGACGACTGTCCGAACTTCCGTCGAGCTCTCGAACTCCCAACGTGATCATTGTCATGACTCCAGCGCAACTCCTGCTGCATGTCTTACTTTCATCGTAGTTAATCCTGCACACTTATCTCAACACATAGATTAGACAACAAATGACAATTGACTTCATCATCAAAATCCGAGATTCAACAAAAACAAGTCCCTATGTCTATTCTTCCGGCAATCTTCCGGCGAACTTCCGATGGACTCTTGGCAAGCTCTTGGACTTCATGATGATCTTCTTGGTGAGTTTCGATGAGCTTCTCTGGCAAGCTCCGAGATTTCTCGGCTGGTTCCTCCAGAACTTCTGACGAACGTCCAGACTTCCGACGAACTCTCGAACTCCCAACGTAATCACGTCCTTAACTCCGGGACTTCATTTTGCTTTATGCCTTGCTATCATAGTTAATCCTGCACATGTAAAACATACTTCGATCTAGACAATTAATATTAAGCATTAATCAAGTTGTCCGGCATGTCATTGGTCCCTCGACGCTTCGTCCGATTCTTCGGTGCATCGTCCTCTCCTACGACTTATTGCCCAATCGGTCAATTGACTCCACAACTCCAATATCCTTGTCGCAATGTCCGCTCTTCTTGGCTCGTTGCCAGAAGCCTTCTGTCGATAGGTCGATTGATCCACAGGCCCGACGTCCAATCTTCTGACATGTTCCTCCGGCTCAACATGATATTTCCTGCTTTAATTGTCTCATCCTGATCGAAATATCCTGCGTCACTCAAAACACTTATTAAAACATAAACACTTATTGATTGGTTTCATCATTAAAATCCGAGATTCAACAGAGAGCACCATCAAGAAAGAGAAGCTAATTCTCTATACTGATGAGACCAAAAAGAAAATGAAAGCAGAAAAGTCCCTTAAGAAGGGCAAGGGCAAATTGGGTAAAGCAAAGGTTGCTAAGAAAGACCCAACAAAGGACAAAGGCTAGTGCTTCCACTATGGCAAAGATGGGCACTATAAGAGGAACTACAAAGAGTACCTTGCAGAGAGGGCAAAACAGAAGCTTGGAGAAGCTTTAGGTACATTCATGATCAATCTCCATTTGTTAAAATCTTATGATAGCATATGGGTATTGGATACCAGCAGTGTTTATTATATCTGCAATTCATTGCGAGTTCTAGCAGGACTTAGGAGATTGGTGAGAGGTGAGATGGACCTCAAGATAGACAATGGAGCAAAAGTTGTTATAGTGGCTGTTAGCGAGGTCACCCGACATCAACCTAGTGGAGCTATTATTGAATTAGATGCTTGTTATTTTGTTCCTTCTATTATCAAAAATATTATTTTCATTTCATGTTTGACAATTAATGGATATAAATTATTTTTTGAGAATAATGGTTATTCAATAATATTAGATGATAAGATCATCACCAGATGAACACTGCATAATAGTTTGTTTATGCTAGACATTGCTCCACATATCATAAATGTAAGTGTGTCCAAAAGGAAACGAGATGAGGTAAACAATGCATACTTATAGCATTGTAGGCTAGGTCACATCCATAAGGAAAGGATTCAAAAGTTGCTAAAAGATGATACATAGATCCATTCGGCTATGAGTCATATACAACTTACGAGCCTTACTTATTGAATCTCGGATTTTGATGATGAAACCAATGTTATGATCTAATTTATGTTTTGAGTGACGTGGGACTAGCTTTGATCAGGAAAGACAATTAAAGCAGGAAGAATCAATGTTGGGCCAGAGTGGAATATGTCAGAAAATTGGATGTCGAGCCGAAGGATCGATCGACAAGTCGACAGAAGACTTCGTACCATGAGTTTAGGCATCGGGCCTAGAAGAGCAAACATTACACCAAGAAGATCGGAGTTGCGGAGATCAACATGTTGATTGGGCAAAAGGCCGTAAAAGAGGACGATGCGTTGAAGGATTGGACGAAGCGCCGATAAACTAATGACATGCCAAAAAATATTTGATTAATACTTTGTAATAATTGTCTAGATCGAAGTAGTGTAAAATTATAATTGGATTGGAATTATGCCAACTCAATTATAGGGCCACTCAACCTAAGTTAGGGCTAAGTTAAGCCGAATGGAAGGCCTACTCAACCACTTTGAGCCATGCCAGGTGGTGGCACCACCTAGGGTAGGTGGTGGAATCGCTTGAGGCTCATTCTCCAAGGAGGTCTAGGCGATGGTACCGCCGACCATAAAGGCTGTCAGGCAGTGGAACCACTAGAGTCAAGTCTACAAGGCTCTGTCAAGCGATGGTACCACCTAGTGTCAGAGTGTCAAGCGGTAGTACCACCTAGTACTGGTGGTGGTACCGCTAGTAACTCGAAAACTAGGGATGTGATACTTTTTAGTTTCAATTCTGAAGCTAATTAAGGGCTATAAAGATCCCTTACTTCTCAGTTGGTAAAGCTCAAAGAAGTGATAAGAACTTAACTGAAATTATAGTGAAATAGCTTGCAAAAGTTGAGAGTTCACCTCCATCGTTTCTAAGTGTGAAAGTTTGTAAAAGGAGAGTGAACCACTTGTGAAAGTTCTGTAAAGGGGTGATTGATCTTTGCCTTTCAAGAAAGATCAATAGTGGAAACCAGTGACCTCATTGGAGGAGGTGTCGGTAGTGGATGTAGTTCGGACGACCGAACCACTATAAAATTGGTGTGTTCTCGGTGCATACTTCACTTTTGCTGCATTCTACTTTACTTCATTACAAACTGTCCAATCCCTTCCTCTCTACTCACTTACAAACTTATTCGAGTCAAACGTCTTTCCAAAACGGTTTTTGTAGAACTAAGAGTTTCATCGTATGATGTTTTTCAAAATTGTTTAAATCTATCATTTTTAAACAACTATTAATTTAGTGGAATTGGAGAGAGAGCCAATGAGTTTTTGGAACTTATAAATAATGATGTATGTGGTCTCATCTCAACTCATGTCATAAGTGGTTACTCATACTTCATTACTTTTATTGATGATTTCTCAATGTATGGATATGTGTACTTGATAAAGTATAAGTCTGAGGCCTTCAAAAAATTTAGAGAGCATAATAATGAAGTGAAGAATTAGACTGGAAAGAATATCAAGACTCTTCGATCAGATCGAGGAGGTGAGTACTTGAGTACAAAGTTCAACTAGTTCCTCAATGACCATGGGATTCTGTCCTAGTGGACACCTCCTTATATATCTCAGCTCAATGGTATATCCGAAATGAGAAATCGCACACTGTTAGACATAGTGCGGTCCATAATGAGTTTTGTCAATCTCCCCATCTCATTCTGGAGATACGCTCTAGAGACCGCAACTTGCCTTCTGAACAGAATTCCAACTAAGTTATGAGAGGAATATCCTGTGTTCTTACACAAATAAATCATTGGCTAAGGTCATTCGGATTGAGAGAGAAGGAGTTTTCCGAGAGAATCAGACTAGAGAAAGACTCGAGGAGAAACCGTATGGGCCTGACAGTATTAGAATAAAGAGTGGCACTAAGAGGGGGGGGTGAATTAGTGCAGCGAAAAACTTTCGCTATTTCAAAAAACTTATTTCGATTGAAACTGATTCCAATGAGAATGGTTTCAATTCAATCCATTTCAGAAGGAATTTAAACTCGAAACCTTTTATGAAAGTGCAAGAGAAGACTAAGGTGATTTGCAGTAATGTAAATTACACAAATGAAAAAAGCGTCGATTTCATAAAGTCTTCATATGATTAAAGTTAAACTCGGAAGATGTTTACGTGAAAGTGTATATAGACGTAGTTAAAGCACAGTAAGGAGGAGAGGCAGTTTGCTATAAAAGAAAGTTGCTCAAGGTAAATGCAAACCGAGTTTTAGAGTGGTTCGGTCAACGTGACCTATATCCACTTTCGGCTTCCTCCTCCGACGAGGTCACCGGCATCCACTGGAGGCCTTCCTTCAATAGGCAAAGGCCAACCACCTTTTACAGCTTTTCTCCTTTTGTTGGGTTTAGGAAACAACCCTTACAAGTTTCACTCCTCTCTTGAATGATCTCAACACTTAGAAAGAGAGGAGAAGAACTCTAGCACTTTTACAACTCTTTAACACTTCAAAGACTCAAGAATATATCAAGATTTTGTTACCCTTTCATGCAGAAAAGGGTGGGGTATTTATAAACCCCAATGGCTTTCAAAAATGGAGCCAAGAAGTGTCTCATCCCGAATTTACAGGGTACTGGCGGTACCACTGCCATTACTAGGTGGTACTACCGCCTAACACCTGACACTGGGCAGTACTACCGCTTAATCTAGGTGGTACCACCGCCTGACAGAGCTCGAAGACCGAGCTCTGGCGGTACCATCGCCTGACAGGGGCGGTACCATCGTTGGCAGCAATAACTGCCGATGGTGCCACCGCCTGACAGGGGAGATACCACCACCCAGAATTCTTGGGAGACTGAGTCTCCCAAGCGGTGCCACCGTCGGCTAGGAATTAAGGGGCTGAATGGGCTACTCCATTCAGTCCAATTCAACCCTAACAAGGGCCTAGTTGGCCCCTAATTAAGTTAGTGGGATTACCTCTCAATCCTAACTTAATTTACACTCTATCTATGACAATAAAGACATGTTTACTGCACTTCTTATTTCGGTGCGTCAATTGTTCTTCTGACGAGCTTCCGGCGTACTTCCGGCGAACATCCAACGAACTCTCGGCAATGCTCCGGCAGACTCCCAGTAAGCTCCTGGACTTTGCGATGATCTTCTTGGCGAGTTCCGACAAGCTTCTATGGCAAGCTCCTGGACTTCTCGATTGATTCTCGTAGAACTTCTGATGAACGTCCGGACTTCCATCGAACTCCCAACGTGATCTCGATCTTGACTCTAGCACAACACCTGCTTTATATCTTACTACCATCATAGTAAATCCTGCATACTTTTTTCAACATATAGATTAGATCAAACAAATTACAATTGACTTCATCATCGAAATCCAAGATTCAACAATCTCCCCCTTTTTGATAATGACAATCAATTGATGACGGAGTTAACCTTAACTCCCCCTATCTATATGTCATACTTGAGAAAAAATATACTTAAATTCATGGCCTTTGAATTCAAAAGATTTATTGATAAGTTAAGTTCATTTAAACTTATCAATACACACATCATGATTCCTATCATGATATAACATTTTCAAAATGATGTCAAGGCACAACATCCATTTTCAAGTCTGATATTTCAAATATGAAAGATGACAAAGATAGCAATTTATGGCAAGATATCAATTGTAAAATTATAAGTTAAGCTCTAGATATCTTATCATAATGAAGCAAATTTATCAAGCAAACATTTTAAGTATATATGATGAAATACATTACATATATTTGTAATCAATTTACCACATTTTGGTATTATTTCTCCCCCTTTGTCATCAACAAAAAGGAGAACAATTCAACAACGCAAGTGTGGTAAAAATTCATATCACATTTCAAATTTAAAAAAATTCATGACATAGTATCATTCAAAATTTCTCAACATTAAAAGTTATAAACATTAAGGAGATAGCTTTCATTAACTTCTTCCCACCCACCCAAGATCTAATAAGAGCCAATGAGATATTATTGGGTAGAAATCTACTAATTCAATGGGCTTGGGTAGTTGGATAGAGATCCAGTACCTAATAGGGAAGGATCCATTATGGTTAAATTGATAGGGACTTTTATAAATAGGAGGAAACCAAAGGGACATAGGCCAAACCCTTTTAAGCTGCCATCTCTTATTCTCCTCCCTCCCTCTCCTCCAAAGATAACATCGTGGTCCATGCAGATATAGTAGTAGAAAGAGTTTCATCCAAAAATAACATCGTGTATTGTCTAGAGACTATGGTGTAGTGGCCTAGTACGTCTGTAGTCGATGAGTTGAGTAAATTATTATAAGTGATGATAATTCATTGAGTTAAAATGAGTTCTAATATATATGACTCACAGCCAACTCGATATTGGGCTTAGAGGGTCACATGCATGTGGTAGGTGTTGTGACGAGTAGAGGTTCGAATATGAGATATCCGCTGGAGCTCCTTATCTTATTAGAAATCCGATAAGCCCCTAAATTATTGGATCTTGTGGATAAGATCCAATGAGAGATTATTGGGTAGAAACATACTAATTCAAGAGGCTTAGGTAGTTGAATGGAAATCCAATACCAAATAGGAAAAAATTCATTATGGTTAAGTTAACAAAGACCTCTATAAATATGAGGGAACCAAAGGGGCATAGGGCAAACCCTTTTTGGTTGCCACCTTCTATTCTCCTCTCTCCCTTTCCTCCTTAGTCGATAGCCCCAGTTTAAGGCGTGTGGATAGCAAGAAGGGTCAACCCCTTCTTGATCACATGGTGCGTGTGGAGAGGAAGATTATGCATCGATTTGAGGAGCGTCTTTGCCACATCTGCCATATGGATCACCGCTGAGGGGAGGACATCTGACCTCCTTCAACCTCTCCTACAGATTTGAAAATTTTTAGGGATATACGATCTCCCTAGGTAACATATCTTTCATATATGCGTAATTTTTTGTTTCATGAGTTTTTCGCGCACCAATCTTCGTACGACAACGAAAATCTTTTTTTGCAAGGAATCTGATATTTTTGTTTTCTGTTTTTCCATTGCACATGTGATGCTTTATTTAAGTTTTTCAACAAAATGAATATTAATTTAGAAAGAATCAATGAGGATGTATTCATGATGAATCTTAATCGATTCTTTTTTTATTAATATAAAGATGATAATAATTTTTTTTAATGGATATTCATATATATTTGGACTAGATAATCAATACTTAAATCAATTGGTACTAAGAAGTATAACTAGACTCATCATATTAACATGAGTTAGAGATAAGTTATCGATCGATTTTGATACTAACATATTAAAAGTAGGTAATCGAATAAGTTAATTTTGAATACTTGGATAATTGATAAAATTAAAAAATGATAAACTAAATTCACAAATATCTTACTTGTTAATTTGAAATATTAACATTCGTATATCTCTTCCTTTAATTCTTACAAATATAAATCTTTAAATAATATCAAACCTCGCAACACTAATCTATTAGTCAAACAACATTCTACCAATAAAAATTAAAAAATCCAAGGATGTCCTTTTAAGTTTGATTATTACAGGAATTATATATGCTAAGCAAACTTGAGTGTGTTTATGTGTACATATACAAAACATTAAAACAAAGCCCACATAGTCCTCTTTTTTTATCATTTTTTTCTTAGTCAAAGGATCAAGTCAAGTCAAGCGAGGAGCTCAGCATGACTTGGTCAACCAACCGGGAAGGAAGAGCAACGTCGTCACTTGATGGATCCCCACAGGAACCGCGTGGGCCCACGTCAGATCACGCAGCATCATGTGCTTTCTCGCAGGGCTCCCTCGAACGTCAGATCACGATCGTCCGGCTGCAACGCTTCTCACCCATCGCATTCACCTGGGTCCCAGGGTTGCTGCCTCGCAACACCCTCTTCCCTTTGCACTGCAAAGCTCATCGTAGCGGCCGTCGTCAGGAAGAAGAAAACCGCGTTGAACGTTCTCTCAAACCCACTTATATATACGGAGTTCTTCGCCTCTCTCCCCTCTCCCCTCTCCCGTCTCTACTTCTGCTCTTCTTCCTCTCGTGTTCTGTGCTCAGAGAGTGATGGAGGGAGCCAGATGTGGTGGAGGTGCAACCTGCAGTAGTGGAGTTAATAAGGAGGGCAGGACGGGAGGGACGACGAAGCCGAGACATGGCCGCATCAAGCTTCGGATCTTTTCTGAACTAATTAGGGGCATTTTGCTCTTGGCCAATCTCATTAAGAACTATTGCCATGGTTAAGGGTCTCCGAAAAGGTAGGAAAGCTTAGGAGGGGTTGCATCAAACGTCCAAAGCCAGTAGCCTCATGATCAATATCAGTGGGTAGAACCTGCTGTTTCTTTGGGAGAAGAAAGCTACATATATGTACATACGTATACATGTTAAGTTGATTAAAGTCTGATCTGTCTCCTTGTACTTTGTATCATGTCCATCTTCATGCCAGGGTAGGGTTGTTACAGTATAATACTTGTATATAACAAGGGATTTGATTCTGCAAGTCCTTTCTCTTCTCTCTCTGCAAGATTCAATTCAGTTGCATGCAACACACAGTTAACAATCAGATTAATACCACAAAGAACTTAGAAGATATTTGTTTTATTGTGATTTTGAGTTTGGATTGTGATGGATGTTACTCAGGAAAAAAAATTCGATTATCAGTTGTTACTAGTTCTAGTTTTCTAAGAAGTAAATCAATATTATTATATCCTTCTCTTGACATCTACTCAGCCAGCCAGCCATCATTGGAGAAATGAGTCTATATGCGACCGTCAGTTAATCTTCCTGCACTCTATAAAAATATTGATATCCTCTTAGAATATGGTCATGGATGCGTGATGTGAGGGTGATCAGTCAACAAGTAAACTGATATTCTTGTAGTAAAGTCCACTTTATAATTGAAGGCAAGAAGGATTCTGTGGGCAATCACTACAAATATGCACTTAGCATCATTGTATAAGGTTTTTATCGACTTCATGTGATGTGTTGTTGACAAGCCAAAGGTGAATTGGTGAGGCCACCAGAAGAAGAAGAAGAAGAAGAAGAAGAAGAAGAAGAAGAGGCAGCAAAACCAAGGTAAAAATACAAGGCATGCATGACAAGGGCAAAGGAGCCGAGAGGCCAATGGCTGGCCTCTCCCGGTTGCGTCCAAGGCTTACGGCATCAGCTTCTTCCTCCCTTGCTCGTTCCAGCCTGCGCAGAAAAAGACTTTGGACTTTGGAGCATGTTGGCCAATACAACATCTCATCAAATATTTGGTACAATCGTGTTCCTCTCCGTGGCCCACCTCGGAGTTTGATAGGTCGTCGCTTGTGAGATACTGGATCTCCTCCTCGAACTGCACGCGTTGGTCGCTTCTGCCCTAACAATGACAACGCCTCTCTCTCTCTCTCTCGCTCTCTCTACCCGCACATGACAACAAGCTCGCGAGAGGAGCTCTTGGATCTTATCTGGGCTTGGCATTTACCTCCTCAGATCCAGTTGCGTAACTCAACTTGTAACACAGAAGCATAAAACACTATGAAGCGACCAATCATATCTAGCTCTCCATACATAAGTGATGCAGAATGAGTGCTGCATGCAATCATGAGTTCATCACCCTCGTCTTTACCGCTGCTGTCATGCGCTGTACACGAAGAAAGAAAAGACATGAACGGAGAGCATCAGGTGACCTCCGGATCTGCACCTCTAGGTGGACTGGCGGAGGGAGTTAGAGGAGGAGAGCCAATTGGTGAAGCTGTGGAGTGTCCTCGTGTCAGACCGGTAGTGGCGCTGCGTGAACTGCATGAACTCCGCCCACGTGAAGTCCGGGTACAGCCGCGCGCCGCCGAGGTCCCCCGGCGGTGGCCGGATGGTGCGGTCCTCCCTGGGGCACACGAAGAAAGCCAGCGACTTCCGTTCCCGATGCCTGTTCACCACAGCCCGGTGCAGGCAGCTTTTGTACCTTCCATTGGACAACGCCTATGTTGCAGAACAAAGACGGGGGGGCATACAATAATTAGACATGGGAGCCATTCTTCATCATCGCAATAGAACATTCAGGTTCTTCCTTGTTTCTCTCTCTCTCTCTCTCTCTCTCTCTCTCTCTCTTTTCCCTTTAATTTCTTTGGAAGCTTCCTATAAAATCTAAAAGCAAACTTTGAATAGGTACACCAACTTGCAAAGATCGAATTTTAGTGTACAATATCTGAGACATTAGATATTAAATACAAAACACACGTCCTGTTCGATAGTGTTTTGGAGTCGGACGCTTCAATCACTTAGAAATGGATATATGCATCTGAGTGCACTCGTAGTAAAATTGGGCCAAACACGTTTTATAGCATAGCACATATAAAACGGGTACGTAAAATACATAAGCAGCTGTCCCTCTCGGGGACGCACCCACATCATTTTGAGCGCTGCACATCGAACCCTGTCGTCTAGCACATACTCAATCCTGTGAAACCTAAGACAAGCATTGGTGTAGTTGATGATGTATGTATGTATGTGTCTTTTTTTTTCTTTTCTTTTTTTTGAGCTTAATCCTGGCTTAATTATTTGATGCTAATGTTTCCATCTGGTCCTACCGAAATCAAGCAAACAGTAAAGAAGAGGAGACAGCGACCAGCAACTCTGCACTGTTACTCCATGGTGTTTGCCCTTTGGCGTCTCCACTACTATTAGTCTTGTCTATAGAAAGAAAGAGAGGCAGCAGGTTACGTACCATGAAGGTGTCACCAATGTTGATCACCAAAGCGTCGCGAATCGGCCGGACCGACCGCCACTTGTTGGCGGAGAAGACCTCGAGGCCCTCCACCTGGTCCTGTTGAAGGATGGTCAGCGAGGTGGGGTCGCAGTGCGGGCCGGTGCCGAGCGTCAGCTCCGGCTCCTGACATGGAGGATAGTAGTTGCATCTCATTATTGAGCAACTGTCCTCGAAGAAGTCTCTGTAGTGGCTTCTTTCCACTCCTAAGCTTATTGCCAGGAGCTCCATGATCACCAGCGAAAGCTTCTTCATCGCCTCGCAGTACCTCTGGAGAACCAGCCTGGTGTACAAGAAAGCTTCAGCGGCAATGCCAGTGGATTTCGCCGATTCGTGCTTATCGTAAGATGGTGCGATGGCTTACCCCGTCCTATCGAAATCAGGGCCTAAGATGGAAGCGAAGTAGTCGACGACGACGCGGTCGCCGCCGCCGGCCTCGTGGTAGCCAAAGGAGAGGGTCTCCTTCCATGGCAGCTCGGAGGAGAAGCGGTCGGCGTGCGCCCCGGTGTAGCCCCACACGCTACCGGGCTTCCGCCGGGCGCGTAGCTTGTGACAGAGAGGGAGCTTAAAGAACCCGTCAACGCAGTCCATCGCCTCTCGGGCCAGCGACGCGTCGACGCCGTGGTTGGCGACCTGGAAGAAGCCGTGGGTGGAGCAGGCGGCCCTGACGTACTCCACCGCGCGCGCCGTCGACGCTTCGTCGCCGCGGAGAAAGCCGCCGAGGTCCACCACCGGGGCGTCGAGATCGTCGATGGTGGCGGGTCTGTGGCACTGCGGCCAGATGAATGCCTTGGGTATGCTGGCTTGGTTCCCGAGGACCGAAGAGTTGAAGACGACGCCGCCGGCGCCTGCGTCTCGCTCCTTGTTGAGGTCCAAGGGAGTGCGCAGGAGGATGGAGGTGGGATTGCAGTCCATGAGGAGGAGGAGACAGCAGAATGTAGTTTCTGGGTGCGTGATTGGAGGGAGGGCAGGAGAGAGACAACAAGGATGTGGCGTCAAGATGAGGTATTTGTAAGGGGTGCGAGGCAGGATATGGACAAAGGAAGGGATAGAAAGGGTATGGAGCATAGTTTGGGTTTGGAGAAAGGGCAAACGCCACCAGTGATAGCCTTAGGAGGGCGAAGGGTACACATACAACGCCTAATTATTAGAATATTTCTATAACATGTTAACACAAAATTGAGATGAAGGATTAGAGTCCCTTTAACTCAAATTCTGTTCTTTTGGGTGTACACCTTTTTTATCACCAAAAAAATTTTAAATTAGATAAACAGTTCGAGTCATTCTAAATTAAAAGATCAATCGATGAATTATTGTAGTAAGACAATGGATAAATTTTGTAGCCATCTGTTCATGATAGCTATGGCTTTCAAAGGATGTGAAAAGTCAACTAAAATTTATATGTAATTCATGGTATAGTAACATTGCTGATATTAGTGGTAAAGAAACCACAACATATTCTAATTGAATATGTATCCAACCCCGGTAAACTTATAGATCCAAATATATCTCATGATATTTAGATTATTTAAATGAAAGATATATACATAATTTTTTTAATTATCTTATTTTATTGAGAGAATATTCTTCCTATTGAATGGATATCCTATCCATTTGATTGAAAAATACCATAATCATGAGTAGAGTCATGTGTATCCTTTATCATAAAAAAAAAAAATATATATATATATATATATATATATATATAATAAACAATAATTTGATTTTATGCTATATATATTTTCTATTAAGAGTAATGTTGTTTGTCATGCAGCAACTTATAGATTGTTTTCACTAGATGCTCAACTAGAGTGAGCCTAAAATCAATTATGGATTGATAATTTACTAGGTTTTGCCTTAAATCTTATAGCATATTTATTGGACTCATAATGATCGGATGGGATGAAGAAATGAAAACCCTATTGCTAGCTTTATCTCATTCTACTTTAAGTGTTCAGTGGCAATGTAAACTTTTTCCTAAAAGAAGCAACTTATGAATTAAACAATTAGGAATAGTAAATAATTTTTTCTCTCTTGTATATGTATGTGTAGGAAGAAATGGTTGTAACTTATAATATCCTCAAGAGAAGAACTTATGAAATGCTTCTACTAGAGAAAAGAACAATCTTTTCTTGTTATTGTAAGATCAAAATAAGAATAGGTTTATTGCATGATTATTAATTAATTAAATATATTAAAGAAAAAAATTAATACTTCAAACAGTGAAGTTAGTCAATTATATTTTCCATATCGCAAATAAGTAAGTAATTTTTTTATTATAAATACACATCTTGTAAAGTGATATCTATTATATATAACATGAGTTCCAGAAAAAACTCATCTTTTCTAGCTTTTTCAAAAATTGCCCCATATTTTTAGAATATTCCTTCTTGCATAATACTTGGAATATCATAGTCATCCACATACGTCTTTTTTCTCTCTTTTGGAGTTGATATATTTATAATACTTTTAGTAATAATAAAAAAATTATATAACTATTTTTATGCTATGTTACAATATATTTTTTAATATTATTAAAAAAATATTATAATGATATAATATTAAAAAAAATATTATATTATAATTTAATATCTTTGTATTACGTTATAGTGCTTTTCTTGTATTGTCGAAAACACAATGTAAAATCATTTTAACTGGACCAGTTCACTCAGACCAATCAATAGAAAAAGAGAAAAAAAAAAAAAGGTGGAAATCAATAATAAATCAAGAGTATTACAAGTATTAGGAAGAAAATGACATCATTAGAAAATTCTAAAAATAAGAACACTTTTCAAGATATATATATATATATATATATATATATATATATATATATATATATATATATATATATATATATATATATATATATATATATATATATATATATATCTCCAATTGGCCAGGGCCTGCCCATAAATATCCTCTTGTCTCAGACACGTCCAAAACATGGAAGGCAACAAAATTGATTGTGGAGGAGACAGTATATCACGTTTAGGTCTCTCAAGAAATAATTATTATGATGCGAGGTTTGGACTTAGCAACATAAAAGAACAAGTGGTGCGGACTCGAGTTTATCGGCCAGTACAAGAAGTCTCAGGAGGCGGCCCCCAAGGTGTTTGTTGTTATTCCCATGCAGTGTCCCAATCTACCCCATGCATGCCTTCCGACTACTGCAATCTTCTCAAGGCACACATACTCCCTTGCCGAACTTTACCTCTTCGACAGCCTTATCTTGATATGATGGCCATATTATACAGAGAAAAATTAAAAGTTATTTTCTAAGATACACCTAAAATAATAATGTGGACCAAATCTCGATCGATTCCGAAACCAATATAGTCGCATCTCTGGAAAACGACACGACTCACATCGTCTCTGACGTAATTGTTCACACATAATTCATGTTTGGTAAAATCCAAATTTGAGAACACATATTTGTATATCACAGATCATATTATGTGTATGTATGTCTCGTCTAAAGAAATCTAAGATGATAGCAGAACAACCATCTACCGAGTTTAAGTGCTCAGATGGATATGAAGTAGCAAACAAGTGAAGAACAGGTGATGTGAGGTCTTTTTGAAGTCAGAAGCAGGTCGGGCTGCTGCCGTATACAGTTGGGTGGTGATAAGAACAGGGTGTGGGTGGTGGAGCCCTTGGCCATGGCTGGTTATGGTGGTCTCTCACTCAATCTTGCAGTCTGCCAACAAAAAATCTGGCAGGAGTTGGGCTTTTCTGATGCTGCCACCCCATTCTTCTCTGAGCTCCAAACTCACAGCTTCTGTCTACACTACCTTCCTTTTTATCAGAAAGGCTGGACTATGTTACATCAGTCCCGAGTGCCCAATCCAAGATTGTGTACATGGTGACAACAGGAGCTCATAAAATCCAATGTCCTTTGTTTCATCTGACAACAAATTGGCCTCGTCGGACTTTTGAGCTTTCTGTGGCATTTTGTATGAGCAACCTTTGGGTTCTCTTCGGGTTCTGTGTATGCATCTTTTGCATGTAACCCTTTAGGCCACTAATTGGACAGAAAATTCATAACATGCCACCTCCGAGTCACAACACGGTCTTTGATTCCCCCAACCACAATTCCGGGCATTATCAACAGCCGCTTTCCGTGGGTAGCCTCCACGGCGAGGTGGTGCAGTGTCGGCCCTCTTCCGCAACAGCGACAACTCGGGATCCCGTTCACGTGATCCAGATTGAAGTCGTCGCGACTGCTGGGCACCACCCGTCGCCATACGGCTGACGTAAAACCTTTTGGTGATGAAAGAGCGCCGTCTAACTCTCTCCATCCCCGTTTCTGCATTCCATCAAACACTTGGCATGCATTAGCTGTGTGCACCAGTTTCGGCCACGAGGTCTCGGCGCCGGTCTGCAGAGGAAGAGGGACAGGGAGCGCATAGGGACGGGGCGTGTTCACGTGGGCTTTGGGTGGCGAGGGGGCGGAGGGTGTTGTGCGCCGATGGGGAGTGGGACTCCGTGTCATGCGACAAGCCGTCATTCTGCCTCCGCCACCTCCACCGTGTCGAATCGTGTCGAGATGGGGTGTGACGGGCGGCACATCGGCTACTTTGTCTGCTCCGCGCGCCGCCGGCCTCGAAGCCTTCCATCTCTTTCGTCTCGGTTGCTTTCTTCTCGGAAGCAGTCCTCCTTTGACAACCCCACAAATTTATTGCACAGAGACCCTGCGATTGATTTGTTGCCGATCCATGAAGTAGTCTTCATACAAATCACCATGGCTACGAGGATAACAGCGAGAACAGGATAACAGCTGGGCTGGTGGGTTGGCCCCCCCATCAGGGCTGGTAGTGTGTTGGGTGGCCCAAATAAAAAGAAAAGGAATTCTAAATTAGATCGGGTTCGGATTCAAATCGAATAAATTATTATCAAACTTAATGTAGGAAAATATTTTTTTCTTCAATTAAGTTGACTTAATCTAATTTTTCTTCTTTCCTTAAGAAAGAAGAAATGTGTATATAATGCTTTATTAGTGCATCGTTATCTTATACTTAATTTAATATAATAAAATAGTATTTGATTGAATTAGGATTATACGTCTGATTTCTTCGACTCAAAAGATATAGAAAAAGGTTAATGATCTCATGTTTGAAGCCATATTTCATGTGTCTACTGTTCAATTTATGGAATAAGCAAAATTCATAACCTCATTTATTAGATAAAGAGATTGAAGAGGAAAAAACTAATTAAAAAAAATGATCCATTAATTTAACTAGCTTTTTTAACCTTATGATAAAATAATTGAATTCATATATATATATATATATATATATATATATATATATATATATATATATATATATATATATATATATATATATATATATATATATATATATATATATATATATATATATATATATATATATATATATATATATATATATATATATATATATATATATATATATATATATATATATATATACATATACATATATATATATATATACATATACATACATATGTATATATACATATACATATATACATATATATACATATATACATATACATATATATACATATATACATATATATATATATATGTGTATATATATATGTATATGTGTATATATATATATGTATATATATGTATATATGTATATGTATATATATATATATATGTGTATATGTATATATATATATACATATATAAATGTATATATATATAAATATATACATGTATATATATACATATATATATATATATATACATGTATATATGTATATATATATATATATATGTATATGTATATATGTATATATATGTATATGTATGTATATATACATTCGTGTGTTAATAAATAATATTTCAATCCAAGTTAATAAATAAAATCGTGATTATTTCACTGGATTTGAAATGATTTTACAAATTCACACAGTTTAGCATCAAAATCTAAATTAATAGACAAAATGTTTTGACAATTTGTCTAGTGATAAACCAAGATCAATTCATGTTATAACATCAAAATCTCGAAAACTCAAAATATAAAAAAGAAACATTCTTGGATACCCCAATTGTCCATAAAGAATTATCCATTGTGTAACCCCGTTAACAAGACAGCATCTCAATGAAACTTGAGTGCAAACAATGAAAGAAGTGTATAAATAGGATCAAGCAAGTAGTTCGATGCCGCAGAAAAATAATCAACCCTGACCTGATGCAGTCGCTGGACCTCATCACAAAAACAATAATGATAATGATAAATTAAAAAGAAAAACTTCTCGTACCCTGGTTGGTGTCTGCAGTAGCAAATAAATTGTCCCATCAAACAACCAGCCGAAAGATTATCGATACCTTCGGTGCTGCTGCCACTGCTTGGCCTTCCTTCTCAAAGGGCCGTAAATACGCTCTTCGAGACATTGCGAGATGGCACGATCAGGATCAACTCTAATTTCTCTGGTCTCTATGTTTCTGATGCTCCTCAATAATTCTCACAGTCTTACGTGATCTGTTAACAACCTCGACATATGTAGGAAGCTCTGTGTATGTGATGGTCTCATTCTCTTACTGAACGGTGATGAACTCCTGCCGCTTCCAGTGACCGACGATTGATGCAAAATAATGCTCCATCAGGCATCACTAATCCACATCTAACTATCCACATTCTTGCCAGATTCCAATGCCCTAACGAATCCAACACAACCTAATGGATTCTTCTGTCTGATGAATCCAAACCTCGACTAGTAGTGGAAGAACCAAACCACTTCAACTGTTCTAACCTAACGTTGATGCCAGATTCTGGAATGCCCTAATGAATCGAACAGTGCCTAATAGATTCTTCTCTGTCTGATGAATCTAAACCTCAACAAGAAGTGGAAGAACCAAACCACTTCAACTGTTCTAACCTAGTGTTGACCTCAACCCGTAGCCCCATGATGTCAACCTGCTACAACTGAGCAGCAAGCAAAACATGTAAAGTTGCCTGGGTGATTTGCACAATCTTCCGAGCCTGTGCGGTCGAATCCACCTGGGAGCTTGTGGAGTTTGAGAATCCTTCTATCACACCTAAACATTACCTGAGAATCGTAGGAAGCTTGAGTGCCTCCTCGCAATCAGTCACCTAAAACCACCAAATAATAGTTTAGTTTCTGACATCGAGTTCACTCTACAATCATAAAACCCAGTGTTCTATAAATCCTCGAACAATGATCCATTACCAAGACAAAATGATGAGTTAGATTACTACTAATCTCAAAGGTTCAAGCTGTTAGATGGATTAGCTAGGGTAGGGGTAGTGGAAGATCCTAAGGGTAGCCTGATCGTCAAACTCTGTTGCAAATAATAAAGACTTGACTGCAATGTCAGCACCAAAATGTTTCTGATGTATTAGTTGAGCTGAACATACTTAAAGAAATTCTGAAGAAAGGAATTCCATGATATGTGCATTTGTGAATTATTTCTCTCACTCTCAAACTAATAGTGCATACAAGAATTCTCTCACCCTTTAACGATAATGATTTTGTTTGATTCATTAATCTTTCTACCCATACTTGTCATAAGCACTATTTTTTTGACCCGAGCACCATCTTGCAATAAAGTTGCTTGGTAACAACTCCCTTAGCCTATTTTTCCTTTATATTTTTCTCTGATGATGCAGTCTGGTACTAAATTAGGCCTCTTTCACGGTGTCAGTATTTCTCTTTCTATATCGATGCACAATGCACCACATCTTTGTGATTTCATGACTTGTTATCCTTCATTCAACAACACAATCAAGCAATTTTTTCTCACTTGGCAGCATATCTCTTTTATATAAGATCTCAAATTTAGACCATCAAAGTATTAATACTAACATGTGTACTAAATTTAGAAGATTTAGACCTGCATGTATAACTTGGTTGAGTACCTGTACGCCTAGACTCTTTCACACTCCTCTTGATCCTCTTTCAACAACAAAGATAAGTATTTCTATTTTATAGTGAAGGGAATTGTACTCGTAATGCGCCTAATGATGTAGAACTATCACAAATTTGAGACATCATTCAAGATTACATGAAATTTATAGTTTGAAGATCCATGCATAATAGTGAAAAAAATAATCAAGCACAAAGCTGATGTTATGATAAGCTGCTACTTAATTGCAAATGGATCAAATATCACATAAGTTGACAAAATGCATTAAAAGGGGAAAAAATAATTTTCACGGAGTATTCATACACAGTCTAATTAACAAGAACGAGAGGGTAACTAGGCAGCATAATCACTTCATGCCATCATTTAAACAATACGATATGCTTACACAATCTAAGAAGTGAATGCAACTTGAATCAACTTAGTAAGAAGCTAAAGATTACATCATGACGCTGCCAAGCTTAAATCTGAGCTAACAAGATAACATGTAATACCAACAAGTTGCATAAGATTTGTATCAGGAGGACCAAACATACCTTGGTCAATATGAACAATTGGAATTGCTCAGAATTCCTGCAAACACATTGGAGTAGGACTTGGTGAGATAGGAGAAGTTGGCAACTGGAGGCAGCATTGGCACTCTTTCTCCTCTCTTCAGAAGCTCTTGCAAGTCTATCCTTTGCAGTGTCAACACAGATCTGGACTCTTTCCAAACAAATGCAAGTAGCCCATTCTGGAGAACAAACAAAGAGCCAGGCTTAGAGCCAGGATACCGAAATCCATAGCCACTCGCAATGCCCTCCCCGCTGTAGCTTTGCTCGACTTCCACTTGAAGAGGTGCGCTGTCCGTCTCCCATGGGAATGCATCCGACGATGTCTCGTCAAGCTTTGCAATGAACATTGCAGAACCATTGGGGTGGAGGACATAGTGGGTTCCTTCCAATATCTTGGTCGCGATCAAAAGAGGGCGCCCCTCAACCTCTTCGTACGACAGCAACAAGAAGAACAAGGCCTTCCCAGGCTTGTCTTCGGAAGGCTGCCCCGGAGGCCAGCCAAAGGTGCCAGCCCACAGACCGGCGTGCTCGTGGCAGGCAGATGGGACCTGCATTGGGAGCTTGTAGAGAGCAAACCAGTTGTCATGCATGTCGGGCCACGCCCTGTACGCGGTCAGCCTCATGTGCGTCGCTCTTAAGCTTAGTCCGACGGCATCGCCGGACATCAAGAACTGGTGGAGCTGCGCATGCTTCTTCTGGGCGCTCGCCCAAGAATTCCCGTTTCTTGATATCAACCCAGCTACCTTGGAAGAATTCGACCTGCTCATGAATTGTTTGAATCCATCTCTCAGGTACGCCGCCACAGAGACAAGGGCCTTTCTTTTGCCGGAGACGGTGATCTGGTGATGGCTAATCACATCCCCATTAGTGGTGGCTGCATGCTCGATCAAGCCTGGTGCCAGTTCGGCCGCTTTCCGATCGATGCGTCCTCCGCTGATCTGCTTGTGCATGTTAACGAGTTCGGACCATCGACGGGCCAACAGCTTGGCGTCGTCGCATGGAGGAGACCGATCGAAAAGAGGAGCAGTGGCAAGATCCAAGGGGATCTCGAGGCGGACTCTCCCGGCCACCTGATCCAGAAGTCGACGGCGGTCGCTGAAGGGCAGCCGGCTAAATGGGATAGAAGGAGGGGATGGAGGTGCCGCCGAGGGACTTGAGATGGTGTTGGAAGAATCCGACCAACGAAGTTTCCTCCCCAAGGTTGGATCTTTGCGATCAGAAACGGCCGAGAAGATCTGGGAGCAGGGCAAATGAAGGGTGCCCGGTGGAAGGGCGGGATCTTTGTGACGGACGTCGACCTCGAGAAGGAGGATGTTGCAGGAGGGGTCGATGGATTGGACAGAGCCGGGGTAGAGGCAGTCCTCGCCGTGATCGCCGCGGCCATGGAGAAAGAAGCAGGAGGGCGCTCCATCGGCGTCGGCAAGGATCTCGAACACCGGTGCCCACAGCAGAGGACCGGCGTCAAGGCCCAGCGGCCCCAGCTCCTGTGGAATGATGCGGACGCCGACGACGGAGAGGAAGCCCCAGAGGACGGAGACCACGTTGCCGAGCTCGGGGTTCTGGTGGACCCACACCCCGAGGAGGGGCGCGACGGCGGCGAGGAAGCGGCAGAGGGCACGGTAAGAGCGCACGCCCTCGCGCCAGAGAGGCAAGGCGTGGGCCGGCGGGCCGAGGCGGCGGCACTGGGCCAGCCAAGCCTTCTCGGAGGAGGCGACGGCGGCTCGGAGGCCGCGGCAGCAGAGGGCTAAGGCGCAAAGGTCGAGGGGGCGAAGGTAGGCGGAGACGAGCGCCAGCACGTCGTCCGGAAGCGCGAGGAAAAGCTTGGAGCCGCAGTCCACCTGCGTGGCCACCCCATCCGGCATGGCTGGCTCCTTTCTCCCCTCTTCTCAATCACGCACCGGAGCAGAGGTCAAATGATAGCCAAAGGCGGCTCCTTTCTCCCCTTAACAGAACGCCAGGCCATAAAGGTGGCACCTTGCACCGCTACTCTCATCGGAAAACCAGAAACGAAACCAAGAAAGAGCAGAGGAGAGAGACACCTTCTCTTCCACCTGCGCAGAAACAGTAGTTTCTGCTATTATTCTCCTCCCATATGTGACGCTTTGGGAGAAAGGGAAGAGAGAAACTGTCCATGTTGGTCTGAGATTTATTCTGTCATCATCATCATCAAACCGAGGTCCAATGGCGAGCGCCGTGGCCCAAACGTTTCACAAAGTAAAATTAAAAGTGTGGGAGGCATGCTTTGGATTCTATCAACGAGCTATTACTGCTGCTTGTGATCAGTAGATCAGAAATTCACACGCGGGGATGGGTTGAGACTAACCTGAGGATCACAGTTCACATCATTATAGATCCTGGAAACAGTTGAAGCTTGTGTCTCGATAACTCCACAGCAGTTTCCAGGCTGTCCGGTTTCTCCAGTCAAATCATCACTTTTGCGGGATTCCACTTATAAACAGTGGTCGAGTGGGCTGTGGCAAAGAGTCCACCGCAGTAGAAGACGGGGACGGTGGCAAAGAAAGAGTCCACTGAGCACGAGATTGCTCTTCGTCTTTGTAATACACATAATTAGTCTCACATCAAAAATAAATAATACTAAGATTAACTTATATATAAAAATTTGATAAATATATTATTATTAATTTTAATTTAAATATTTTAATTAATAATTTAAATCAAATGAAATTGATATGACAGTTAGTTCATCAAACCTAGATCATGATATTCTTCCTTACACTTACGTGTGTGTCGGAGATCCAATAATAATGTTGACGATCTCTCACTCATTTATATATATGTTGTGATGTTAAGTTTGATTATCACTTTACTCATAAAACGATATGAGATCTTTTCATTGATGATGATCATTTTGAGAAAAAAATAAATTTATTTTTAGTTGATAAGAGATTCATGTCTTTATGATAGATTTTTTTTTTTTTGTTCGCACTGGGATTATTCTTTTAGATATTATCAATAAAAAAGATAATGTTGACTAGCAGCAGTCGAAAGAGGACGATGAAACTGGCAGTCCACGGAGCAATCATGAGCTTGTTGAGTGCTCACCTTACGGCCACAGAATTGTTGGATTGCCCAACATCTTCAATTGTAGGCGCCGGCACGCCCCGCCCCGCCCACCACCTTGACGCTGCAGCAGTCTTCGACCTGCCTCGCATCCCCATCCGTAGCATCGGTCCCCTTCCCCTTCCCCTTCCCCTTCCCCTTCGATGCCGCACGTCATTTTCTTCGCAAGCAGGTGGTGGAAATCCAAGACGAGCCTATTTTATCTACGGATTCAAATGAAGGATGCATCTTCCTCAAAAGTGGTGGAAGACCTGATGGCCACCACATTTCTGTGCCGGTTTAATGGAGAAAGACCTGATAGCACGAACAAAATCTGATCATGATTGAACAAACAAAACCAGGACAGATCAGAGGCTGTGTTCATCATGAGGATCCATGTCGGATCAAGAAGCTCTCCAGTAATTATCATGTCAGGAGATTCAATTACACATAAAACTTACAACTGTTTACTTAGGAAACATATTCTCAACTTGGAAACATATGTTTCTATAATTTATAATCTATAAGAATAATTATAAAATTTAATATGGAATTCAGTCAACTTCTTTTGAAGTTTAGTATCGCACCAAAGACAGAATTATTAGAAAACATTCATGTGTAAGGTGGAGATTAATAGAGGACTAAAATAATAATGTTTTAGTCTCATCTTGTTAAGTTATAAAAGAATCGAGCTATATATATACTGGTTTAATTCACAATTTATAAGACATCAGCTTCTCGGATATGTTAACCCTCGTTAGTTTGATTCGAACTCATCAATTTCAATATCAAAGTTCGAAAAAAATGAATGAGAAAAAAAGATTAAGAAAGAAAGCTAAACTTGATATATCTTACGAAAAAGGAGGAGATGATTGAGCCATACATGAATAAAGAGATATGTTAAAGAATATTAATGTATAAGATGAAGATTGGAAAGGAACAAAGTTAACCTATGAAAGAATGAGTTGCATGTGTATACAAATTTTATCTGCTTAACTTTGATACCATGTTAAAAAATCAAATATCTATGAGTTTGAATCAAACTTGATCAGTTAATATGTATCAAATCCAATAATAATTTAACCCAAAAACTTTAATTTTTAGGTTATAGATTCAATCCACTCTATGCAATGATCAAGTGTCACGAAAAATATGAGTTATCTTATAAATTCAATTGCTGCAGTACTCCATGAATATCTTGGATGGTATTAGTGATTGCCCAATCATTTTTTAGCATTCTAGCTTCTATAAGATAGTCAGGAGGAGACTAGACTATCGCGAGTAGATATAGCTCGAAAGTCGTAGCTCGGCCGATAAAGAATTTATCTCAAAATTAAGAAATTTGTGTATCTTATCATAGTTAGTCTTTACAAAAACTATATTAGAGAGTGCATCTAAAAAAAATTTATAATCAAATTAGTATCGATTGATTCATTACGGAGAAAAGAAAAATAAAAATTTCGTACTACTTTAACCTGAAGACTGATGGAGGTGAGTGAGGATGAACCATTTTCTTTACCACTTTGAGCCATTTATGTGATATTTTAATCTATAAATACCCACTTTTAAACATGATGCTAGTGATCATCTTTGTTTTAAGAATACTAATTTAGCAGACACCAATCTAAGTTAGATATAAGATGCATTATCTTAATCAAAATGGAATTTGATTTAAAATTGAAGGAATGGTAGAGGAAGAATCAAATATGTAATTAAGATATATGGACCAAAAAACATCCAACTAAAATAACAATAGGAAAGTTAAGGTAGAAAAGTATGTCCCTTGGACTAAAAAAGAAGAAGATAATTATAAACCCAATAATGCATTAAATTGAAAGAAATTATAAGTAATATGAGAATGTTATAAGAGATAAATAAGAGAAATATTTAAAACGGCATGAATATGTTGAGAGGAGAGATATAAAAAATCAAAGTAGAGGAATTTTTTATGACCTAATTAGGATGAATTAGATGGTCTGTTCATTTCAATGGTTGCTGCATATGAGATGGTAGAAAGATGGAAGTATTGATGCTATCACAACACTATATCAGAAGCCCCCTCCATTCATTAGGTTTAGCAACAGCAATGACAGGCAGCTCTTACACCATATTACTGCATGAGAGCATGGAGTTACGGAGACAGCGGACGGCGCACTTGGCTCCCATGAGATGATGCCAGCGACGTAGCTCCTACTTGTTGGTGGTGGGAGGGGCCGAGGCGGCGGCCGGGGATGCGTCGTCGTGAGGCGCCCTCCACGACATGAACCTGTAGAAGCAAGTCATGATCCAGAAGGCCCAGGGGATGCCGACCAGGATCATGCCGGCGGCCGGGAACCACATGGTGGTGCTCGTCTCAGGAAGGACCATGTAGAGGACCAGCATGGCTCCGCCGGCGAGGAGGAGGAGGAAGAAGAGGATCGACACGAACCATATGCACACGTCGGCGGCCCTTCCTCGAGATGCCGTCGTCTGCGACGGTGGATCTGCCCCCATCTGACGTCCCTCCTCTTGCTCTTCTCCTGAGAGAGTTGGATCTTATTCTTGTTCTTCTTCTTCTTCTTCTTCTTCTTCTTCCTCCTCCTCCTCCTCCTCCTCCTCTCGAGAGGCTTGAAAGATTCAAAAGGGTTGCACGCAAAGCATGGGTGGCGAGGGGACACGCCCGGCTGTATAGGTTCCGATAGAGGGGAAGGGAGGGAATGGCGGAGAGACGTCGAGGCTCTGTTGTCGTATGCACAGCAATTAAACCGGACCGGAAAACCATTGAATCGGACCCTCAATCGATTCTATTTTCAATTATTAAATAATATTGTACGTTAATATCTATTTCAAATACAGTTTCAAAAAAATAAAAATACAGATACTTGAATAGTTGTATTTACTCTTTAATTCAAACCTAATAAATGCATCCTTATTAAATACTAAAACTTTTCAAGCGAATTTATTTTTAATAATAATAATAATCATCATCATCGTCATCATATATATATATATATATATATATATATATACACACGGTGACTCATCGAAAAAATCATTTAATTTTAAAAAATTTTAATACTCTTGACCTATGAAAAGATTATTTTATCCCTACTTTTATTTACCTCTACTATTGTAGAACTCATTACTACCTCTACCTTACATCGTCACCATCTCCTCCTCGAAACAAATTCACTAGTCTTAAACCCTTCTTCGACTCTAAACCATAGCAATAATTTTTCGTTTTTGGCTTTGCTGCTCGTAGTCCTCATGCGAGGACCATCGCGGCTTTCACAAACCTCGTCGACCCTACCTCTATACACCTTACCCGCAACTCTTGTGAGAAAGTGATAGCGATCGACAAACTTATTGGACGTTATTACACTATGAAAAAGCACTTAGCGTACTGTCACGGACAAATTTCGAAACATGATGTTCGATGTAATGCTTATGTATGTCCGTGTCTTTTGGCATGTTCATGCCTTGTATAGCATGTAGAGGGGCAGCCGAAGGCTTAATAGTCCCATTTTAGTTGGGTTGGTGGCCTCTTTAAGCTTGTAAATAAAGGTTGTGTCATGTGGACACGTGCGAGAGATTTTCGATCTGTAATGGACCATTTTACCCTTTGTTGTGCCACTGTTCAGAGCTTGTAAAGCCTGTTTGTAATTTGCATTGTCTATGAAGTATTTTTCGGAGATGTTTGCTTGTGGATCCCGATTGAGGTGTTCTCTCTAACCCGTTCTCTCTTTTGTTGGTCCTAAGGGACAATGTGAGGCTTTGGGAAGGCTGACCTTTGCGGACGGATACGTAAGGGTGCCGCACGACTTAGGCAAAACCAGCTAAGTCCGTGACAGATGGTATCAGAGTCGGACAAGCACTCATAGAAACACTTAGCATGCAAACGTGGGGGACCTAGCGGGGCTGCGTTGAGGGCAATCAGCACACGCGCGACCGTTTGGGGGAAAACGGGCATGGAGATATAGGGAAAAGGAGTCGCTCGGAGGAGCGGGCATCTAACATTGGCATTCAAAGGAATGGCCAACCCTTCGCGCAAGAGGCACCACGAGAACAGGCAAGCTTGGAAGAATGTGGAGCACACAAAGGTTGGGATGGCTGAGTTTGAGCTACGGCTCAACGTTGATAACTATACTTGATGGTGCTCAAGGCAAGCGAGGAGCTTGGTAAAGGCTGAGACCATCCAAGGTGGAATGAGTTGCTCAATGACCAAAAGAGTTCTGCAAAACTCACAGAGGTGAGGGGAATTGCTAACTCGAAGAATTTGGTACTCATGCATGGGCTTGTATGCGGACGATGGAATGTTCGTGGCCATCCCAAGGCGATCGAAACTCAGTGCCATGGAGCATTGAAACTTTCTCTTCGGCATGTGAAGGATACGTCCGTAGGAGGCTAAAGTGTGCAACGAGTTCAACATGTTGCTAGGCCTTGAGTGGTGCAGCGGGGGCTATATTGACGTGGAGTCGCAATCTAGCAAGTGTGTTTGCAGGAGGCAGATCAATGCACAGTTTGTTTAGCAGATCGGAGTAGTCCAAGGAGATGGTGGTCTCCGAAACGAAGAGAGATGTTGCTCCAATGGGACAGTTATCCAAGAGGGATAAGTCCCGGCTCTCTAGAGGGAGAATCATGTGAGACGGACCTCACATGTTGAGGAGGAGTACCTCAACAAACAACAACTCCACAAAGCTCGATGGACTGAGCAAGCAGCGAGGAGTCGTCACATGATCTCGCTTGAGAGAATGCATTGGTGGATGCATTGCGAGATCAAGTGGGGGAGCGACCCAAAGCAACTTAAATGAAGGCACACTTGGAGTCGATGTGGAGATTAGACTCAAGGGAGGGCTGACCCGTGGAATAGTGGGCGCGAGGGCCACCATCGACTCAATGCAAAAATGAGGAGCGGAGCAACTTGGGTGTAACTTGGCGAAGTACCCAAGCCGCATGAAGGGAGCCAACATAGAAGTTGGAACGTGGAGCAGAGGCACAATGCTTTCCTTAGACAAAGGTCAAGGACATGAACTCTTGCAGAGGTAAGAGTAGGATTATGTTGTTTCATGGGTCCTTCATTCTAACGGAGCGGACTCATCTTGCATGGTGCCAAAGACGAAGGGAGCTTCTAGGCACATGCACCTTTATCTCGGAGGAGCATTTGATAGAGGAACTAAGGCGACTCAATTTACGGAGGCGAAGTTGGGTTCAGAAGGCCTTAGCATGGGGCAAGAGGACGTAGAGGCGGGTACTCTTGAAGAATATGCCACAGTGTTGCCATTCAAGTTGCCATGAAGGAAGCGGTACGCAGCGAAGATTGTGCTGGTAGGGGCAGAAGCCCAAGATCCAAACAATGGTGCACAAATTACAGTGAAGTCGGTGGACTTCGGGAGCTACTAGGCGATGGACTATCCTAGAGCGGTGCTTCATCTTGGTGTGACCCAAGAGTGGGTGGATGAAGGTCGATTGCCAAAGGAGCGAACAAAATCGAAGGTGGAAGAGACCCTGCGATGTATTGGCAGAGGCCACACATGGAGGGTTCACAATTCGAGTTTATTCCACAAAGATCAGAATGCAATGGAGATGTCACCAGGAGGCGACATGGTGCAGCGGATCGTGGTGGAACAGTTCGTGGCAATACGATACACACGACATAGTCCCGGGAGGGACTAGATCATATGGAGGTATGATCGGGAGCTACTGGAAGCTCCACTCCGGTGAACAACACGATGGCAAGAAGGGCTATGGATTCAAGGAGTGAAGGCCATGGTACCGCAGAGGCGGGTCTTCTATGCGTGCATCGAATTTTGCATCGGATGAAAACCTTGGTCATCAGCATATGGGGGCTGGGTTCCACCAAGGGAAAAGTTCGAATGCAAGTACTAGTGAGTTCCATGGGAGGGACTTGATCATGCAGAGGTATGATCGAAGCAGCTGGAGAGTTGGATTGCTCCAGAGCTCATATTTGCTTAAGGGAGCTCGGCAAGTCAAAGGACAAGGTCGAGTAAGCGAATGTTGCTACTAAGGAAGCTAAGGAGAACAGAATCGGTGCAAACCCTACAACGCGATGGCAGAGGCCATGCATGGGAGTTGCAGTCTGTCTTTCCATCGACCAAACAAACTGCTTGGAGAACACAGAGGTGTTGAAGCAGGGGGTCGAAAGGGGCGAGGAAGCGACGATGAGTCCAGAGGGACTTAGCTACCCAAAATCAAAGCATCAGTTAGAATGGAGGTGGACTCAGAGGAGTGCCACGGAGACATATCTACTGATTGTGAAGAAAAGGGATGCAGATGCGAGGCGACGGATAGTAGGGCCATGGGCATGGCAGCGCCATGGTACCGCAGAGGCGGGACTTCCGTGAAAGTCATTGATCCCTTGCTCTCATGGAGGGAGAGCGCTTGGTCGTGAAAGGGGCCGAGGAGGTGGAGCATGCAGAGGCAATCTTCAAGTACCGAGACAAGGCTGAAGGGCAGAGGTCGAGGAACTTCGTAAGACCGGTGTCAATGAGCTTCTCATCAAGATAGCCGAAAGTGAAGGACTTCGGGTCATGCAAGAGTGCATAACCAAGAAACGAAGCAGGCAGTATGCGGTGTTGTACCTTTGCTACTCAATGAAGTAGGTGGCAGGGTTGATGGAGAAGACGGTACAATCCCAGAGGCGACCAAACCTATGAGAGAATTACTCCAAGTTGGGGTGAAAACTTCCTATATTCCAGAAGTTAGATGGCATTGAGAAGGTGAATCACAGTAACTAACTCAACGCAAGGAGTGCAAACACTTCAAGTGCTTCAGAAGTGTGAGCAAAGAGCAGGCAAAGGCCAGTAACCAGCTCGATGCATGAAGTACAACCTCGAGGAGGCGGGCGAAGTCAAGTAACCTTTACCTTCTCAACTCTTAAGAGAATGGGCGAAACCGAGTACCCCAATTCTCTTATCTATCCAGCAGAGGAGCTCTACATAAGTTCAAAGACCCTTCGAAGATAATGGAAGACAATAGTTGTCAAATCCTCACCAACGGTGATCAGTGCTACTGAGAGTAGATTGTCCGCTTTATTTCCCAACGAAATGCCAATCGAAAGCGGAAGTGATGCGAACCTACTTGGATGTGACAACTAAGTGAAAGAAGAGTCAATGAGCAAATTTTGTGGAGGAAGGACCCAAAACTTCAGAAGTTTGCAAGACGATGCTCGTTAAAGCTCCAACAAGCATCCACCCAATTCAAGCAGCATGAGGAATTTGAGAGACTTGCACAGTAAGGATGGTCTTTTCCTTCATCTGGGGGATCCGCAGGAATCAACAACACAACTCAGCCAACCCCACACCAGAGTCAGAGTCATTGGTGAGTTGAAGCAGCATGGTGGATCAAAGGTTCGACTACTCAAAAACAGCAACGGAGAGCAGCTAGGAGCCAAGAGGCGTATTGTAGCTAGAGCAGAAGATTGAAGAATCAGCAAAGGCGAGGAGTTGCAGTGTCGACAAAGGCTTCAACGAGGACGTCGAAGGAATAAGTGGGGGAGAATGTCATGGACAAACTTTGAAACAAGATGTTTGATGTAATGCTTATGTATGTCCGTGTCTTTTGGCATGTTCATGCCTTGTACAGCATGTAGAGGGGCGGCCGAAGGCTTAATAGTCCCATTTTCGTTGGGTTGGTGGCCTCTTTAGGCTTGTAAATAAAGGTTGTGTCATGTGGACACATGCGAGAGATTTTCGATTTGTAATGAACCATTTTACCCTTTGTTGTGCCACTATTCAGAGCTTGTAAAGCCTGTTTATAATTTGTATTGTCTATGAAGTGTTTTTCGGAGATGTTTGCTTGTGGATCCCGATTGAGGCGTTCTCTCTAACCCGTTCTCTCTTTTGTTGGTCCTAAGGGACAATGTGAGGTTTCGGGGAGGCTGACCTTTGCGGACGGACACGCAAGGGTGCCGCACGACTTAGGCAAAACCAGTTAAGTCCGTGACAGTATGTTATCTCACTAGCAAACAAATAGTTTAATTTCTTATTTTTTAAATATATTAGAAGCATAAAAAAAATCTTATAGTCGCATCGCAGCGTTAGTAATCCAAATTAATCGAGATGGTAAAAAATGATTCTTCAAGTTTATATTTGAATTAGTGACAAATTATGTGTTAACGAAGTCCTGATGAGGAGTTTAAGGTTGCTTGGGAAGGGTATACAAAGACAGGCATTTCATTCGAATAACCTGAACATCATGTAAAACATGCATATGTTGGCTTCCATTAGAATCCTGTCCAATGTCGATGCACAACGTAGAAGACAATGAAAAGCCAAACTTCTAAGAACGAGCGGTAATCCACGATGCAAAGGCAACTCTCTGTTTTAGCATCTGCATCAGAAAGCTACAGAAGCACAACTACACTATTCACAAAAGCATTCACTGAATGGAGGATAGCAGTAGCTTTCAGCCTAAGAATGCTGTATTCTGATGGCCCTATGCATCTCCATCAGAAAGCTACAGAATTGAATGACATTATTTTGATTCAATTCCATCAATTCAGTAAATCTTTTTAGGACCATAAATCCAACCTATCCAATTTACAAGTATCTTCATGTTTCGATAGATTTAGGCCCATGTAACCCTACCTAATGGTAGCTAAGATATGCTCCAAAACACACAAACTGATATCGACGTTTCAACAAGCACAAGGTAGATGAAATATTAATTATTAGGCATGCATCATTGGTTAATGATCACTGGTCACATTGGTCCACATATATGGATAGAGAGACCTAGAAATTTAGTACCAATGCCTCGATCACACACATTGGTGCTCTAATGGTCCAAAAGACAGACTCATACTTCCTCACCTCCCTATTTGATTCATTAGGTGAAGAAGTCTTCAAGTCAAGCAAATGACATAACTAAGGTCTATGAGACAAGGGGAATGGATTTGCTCCATTAAATGTCATTTGGTTTACTTCAACATCACTATGACCCCATTCGATTCACACTCCTCATCCATCCTAAAAGATGTTTGCAGCATTGTCGAGGTTATGGTTCAACAATACCTACAAAATTGATACTGATTGTTTCCTTGTAGCCATTCAAAGAGCACACTACCACTCTTTTTTTATTCATGTATATGATTTTCTTTTTTCCACAAAATTATCCGATGAGATGTCATAAAAAATGTATCGGGTCGGGTGAAATTTAAAACTTCAACTTTTGATAAATTTGTCAGATTTTTATGGAACGAAGAAATATATCTGATTATATACATATATATATATATATATATATTTTTATGTATGAGATATCTTACAAAATATTCAAATCGAAACAATTAAATGTTCGACTCAAACTATATGACATGATTAATCGATAGAAATATACGAATATTTTATCACATATATGAATATCATATTACTAAAAACGAATTTAGGATCTTGGAATTGGGGTGCCGGGAATCAACATTTAGATCAATGGAGGTTAACTTATCAAAAAAATATTGACTTTATTTTGACCAGAACATCAAAGAACTTTCTTTCCTTCATATACGAAATATGTCCTTTCCACATTACATCCCCATGTCATTTACTTCCATTTATTTTTATTTCATCCTTCTTCTTTTTTTCTCCTTGCCTAAGTGAAGAACACACTGTCATTAGTTGGTCAAGTATTGATAGGGTCAAGCCCTCGACGCTATCACGGCCGAGACACGAAACACACTTTCCATAGCATTTTAGCATGCAGCCTATTTATATTATATATATATATATATTTATTTTTATTTAATCGGTTTAGAATCATGGGTTTTAGTTATGGTTCCGATTTCAGTTCGATTCGAAACTCTAGAACCATTGACCCAATTAGGTTTCGATCCAAATCGAACCAGGTCTAAGTTTTATGATGGGGGACCTGTCTCGACCATGATAAGGGAATCAATCCATGGCTCTTTCGTCACCGACGACCACGGCAATGACACAACTCACTACCTTTCTCCGGAGCCCAACTTGTCCGCTACTCCTCGAGTCGATGACTTGTACTCGGGACGGAGACTAAGGCAGCAGATTAGCATGTAGCGAGGCATTGCCTTCCGAAGACTACTCACTCCATGCATTCAATGCGCACAACAGCGTGTCACACAAAGGAGAAGAAGCCTCCAAGACGACGTGTCCGCGGGGAGGGAAGAAACACAGGGATTAATTATTTGTCGATGCTCTTGAACAAATGAATTAAAACACTAATATGATACTGTTAGATCAATGATCGAAGATTTGAAGTTTCATCTTGTTAAATCAAATTTTGATTTTTTGACATGTAGTTAGCTATGGGATCAAACAAGAGAAAGTTTGAGCCGAAAACTGTATTGGTAGACCGATAATCTCTTTAATGCTTGAGAATTTATATAGATGCAATGGAACTATGATGCTTTATTATTATATTTGATTTCATGATTACATGTCGAGAATGGTTTCGACAATAAATGTTAATACGAAAGGCATGGGGGGGGGGGGGGGGGGGGGTATGTACCGACTGCGTTAACTTTCCATTTAAAACATTAATATGATATTATTAGATCTATGATTCAAGATTTTAAATTTCATCTTGTTAAATCATATTTTGATTATTCGATATGATGTTGATTCGGATCTAATCTAGATCATCTTTCGTGTCTAACTTCAATAGATATGATATTAGATAAAAAAAAAAATTTAAGTCATATTTTTTTGAAGGACTCAATCAAATGGTACTGTAATACTTTATATGTTTGAAAGTGTATCGAGGAGCCTTTTATAATATTATATGATACTATTACATTTGAGTTAACGGTTAAATGTCGAGAATGGTTTCAAAAATAATTGCGATCATGTAATGATTAACACGGAAGGCATAGGGTTAGTATCGATTGAGCCAACTTCTCATTTAAATGATATGGTAAACTCTCCGAGTCGACATTCGATCTCTTGGTTGACATCATGTACACATTGATCGAATGAGATTGAATATGACGAGACAATCATCTATATATATATATATATATATATATATATATATATATATATATATGTCATAATCATCGTATCATATCTAATAAAATTTGATGATGCCAATTAATTTAATTGATCATATAATATGTATATACAGACGCGCTGCTACATGTTCTGAGTCGTGTTAATTGCATCTCATGTTGAGAGTTAATTGGCCTGATGAGACTAAAACTTTTGATCAATCGATTCGATTGTGGTACCTCCTTAACCCTTAGGATGTTTACAATATATGAAGTCAGTGTAGTATAAATGTTATATGAGAGTGAGAGAGAGGTATGATTGGTTGGATGGATATATTTTTATCACATTTATGAGCAACAAAGTTCTCCAAGTTTTGTCAAGTCAAACCATTCTTGTGTAGGCTACATGAAAAACAATAATAGAGAGCTATTGGATTGTTGGTGGACGAGTCTAACACAATTGATTGAAATTAGCATGAAATGCTACCAATTCTTCCTATCTCCTACACTCTTATTCTTTTCAAGATGTGAACATCTTTTAGATTCTCTTCCCATTATTATTTATCATCGTTTACCATGTGCTCCAAATTATTAAGCTTTGGAGTTCTCACTAATTTATTCCCCAACAAGAATCTTGAGAAACTGGCTTCGGATTCAGTGGTCTGTCTAATCAGGAAAAAGAAGAACATGTAGGTCTGTTTCCCGATTCTTTATTTATATTGAGCTAAATACAAAAGATAGATATATATAATTTTTCTTAAAAAGAATGATTATATCATTCAAAGTTATCTATTATTACTATTTTTCGGTATAAGAATGATTATTTATGCGAATTTTCGGTATAAGTAAGTCTTCAGAGACGGCACGAAGATTACGATAAGATTGACCAAACTGACATTGTCTTCTTTTTCAGACTTAATTTGTTTCTACTGCAAATTTGCTATCACTGTTTAATGTGCTTTGTTACCACCAGAAGGTTGATAGCTTATAATTTATTGATTTCCAACAGATATCTGTTGGCATTAATGTACTTGTTGGACTATTTCTTCCCATGAAATGAGTTGTCAACCTGCCTCTCTTTCCCATTTATATTCTTTTAATTTGGTCTACCACCATAATCGATTGCCAGTGGAACAGTTCCTTCTTGCAGTTGCCAACCACATCTTTCTTTACTCTCTCCCTCTCTCTAATTGTGGTTTTGTCTTCCTTCCATGCTGCAGTGCAGTCTGAAGACCCTCAGATTGCACCTATTTGTGGTTGCGCCAACAGTGGTCAGTGGTCATCATAAGAATGATTTCTTCTTCTTCTTCTTCTTCTTCTTCTTCTTTATGTTGATGGGAGAGCAGATGAAACCTTCCTCTGCGTCCCACCGATCGATATGAAAGGGCTAACCATTACATCCCCCAGCCTCCACGAAGCACGGTATGCACTGGCCACAACCTTGTCTTCTTTTCCTGGCTACTTGTTCCTGGTTTTATTGGTTCGGTGCAGAAGCCATTATAAATTGTTCCTCTGATACTGTTCTCTCTCGTGCCTGATGGTTCCGTCTGTTTCCTTGGTTAGTACTGAGTTCTTGGTCTTGTTGCTCTATTCGTTTTACCTGATTTGTATCTTCATATGTTGTGCTCATCTTAGAAGCGCTTATGGTTTCTATTTCATCCGAAACTTGTCTGTACGTGTTCTTCAATACACGAGAAGAAGGATTTGCTACGAGGAGAATGAGCTCCTATGCTTTGCTTTGAAGAAGTCTTTTGATCGTAACCATGGGCGCTCAAGATTGACCAAGAAATTCTACCCAGAAAACACGGAAAATGAATGAGCAAATCCGAAAGAAGACTTGGGAATAGCAACGAAGTCTGGTCTGAAACATTGACTGACTAATTTTGCCTGAACTGAGGTTCAAGTATGGCTGTAGTCTTTCTTTCTCCTCCGGAATCCCCAAACCTTGAGAATTCTCACTCGCAAACCTTCACGGAATGAACGCATCGAATCATGGTCTTTCGTATCGTAAATCAGTGATTTCACTGTGTCATCAACGCTCATCATCTTTCATTCTTATCGATCCTCCCATTTAATTCTTCACTTGGCCTCTCCCACCCACCCATTTAATTTAGCTGGACAAGAATGACAGGATGAGAGGGACATGCACTATGGAAAGGAAGATTCCTTCAAATGAGGCACTGCGAAATATAGGTCTTCTTCTCTGTTCATTTAAGCTTCAGCTGTAAGCCTAATCGTTCTTTTTTGTTTGGTAACTTCGATGGTCATGGTGGAAATGGAAGTTAGCATACTTCCAATTTAGAGGGTACATCAGATCCTTATCTACACATGCTGCCTTTGTTTAGTTACGGGATGACAAATTGTTTTTGTTCTTGTATCTTTTGTGCCATGGCCTTCTTCATCTTGATGCTTCCATTTGGATTTGTTTTCTGGTGCAGCGACGACACAAGCAAAAGAAAGATGAAGTTGAAGCATCACAAACTCGGAGACAAGTACAGAATCGTGTTCTCCAGCTGCAAGTTTCACTCCCTGAAACTGGCCCTCTTTGTCATTACATGTTGCACGGTGTTAACCCTCCTCTACTCGCCAACAGAGCGCAATGAGCATCGCCAGCAGTCCGATTCCAGGTCTAGATTTGTGGACGTTGGGTCGATTTGGCAGAACACATCGTCAGATCCTCGATACGTATCAGATACGGGTGTCGATTGGCAACAAGTATCGAGCGCTCTGCCAAGTGTTGATGGCACAGAGCATAGTCTCAAGATCGGCTTGCTCAACTTCAACTTCACCGAGGTCGGCGTCTGGCGGCGCGCGGTGCCAAATGCCGAGTTTTCCGGCGTCCACCTTGAATACGCCGACGCGAGCATCACTTGGAATGTTCTGTACCCGGAGTGGATCGATGAGGAAGAAGACAACGAAGTGCCTGCCTGTCCATCGCTTCCTGAGCCCCGAGTGAAGAATGGATTAGAACTCGACGTCGTCGCTGTTAAGCTGCCCTGCCGTAGGTCAGGCAGCTGGTCGAGAGACGTTGCCAGATTGCATTTGCAGCTCTCTGCAGCCAAACTCGCCGCAGCAGGACGCTCCCCGGTCCATGTCCTCTTCGTCACCGAGTGCTTCCCGATCCCCAACCTGTTCATCTTCAGAGACCTCGTCAGAAGAGAAGGAACCGCTTGGCTGTACAAGCCCAGCGTAGCGACGTTGAGGGAGAAGCTCCGGCTTCCGATCGGGTCATGCGAACTCGCTGTTCCACTGAAAGCACGAGGTCAGCTACTCGATCATCTTCGTCAGCCTAAATTGAAGGAAGCTTGACGGAGCTGCTTGTTTCTCCCTGCAGTGCGGCCACAGACTGGGAGTGGAACGAGAGAAGCATATGCGACGATACTGCACTCTGCAGAGGTCTACGTCTGCGGCGCCATCGCCGTGGCTCGGAGCATCCGCTTGGCGGGGTCGACGAGGGACCTCGTCATACTGGTCGACGAATCCATAAGCGACCACCACCTGGGCGGCCTCGAAGCCGCAGGATGGAAGGTCAGAACGATCCAACGGATCCGAAACCCCAAGGCGGAGAAGAACGCGTACAACGAGTGGAACTACAGCAAGTTCCGGTTGTGGCAGCTCACCGACTACGACAAGGTCATCTTCATCGACGCCGACCTCCTCATCCTGAGGAACATCGACTTCCTGTTCAAGATGCCGGAGATATCCGCGACGGGGAACAACGCCACCATCTTCAACTCCGGCGTGATGGTGGTCGAGCCCTCCAATTGCACCTTCCAGCTGCTGATGGATCACATCGACGAGATCACGTCTTATAATGGTGGCGACCAGGGATACCTCAACGAGATCTTCACGTGGTGGCACCGCATCCCGAGGCAGATGAACTTCCTGAAGCACTTCTGGGAGGGCGACAGCCAGAGCGTGAAGGCGAGGAAGACGAGGCTATTCGCGGCCGAGACGCCCGGCCTCTACGTCCTGCACTACCTGGGGCTGAAGCCATGGCTCTGCTTCCGGGACTTCGACTGCAACTGGAACTCCGTCCTCTACCGGAGTTTCGCCAGCGACGAAGCCCACGCGACGTGGTGGCGCGTGCACGACAGCATGCCGGAAGGCCTCCAACGCTTCTGCCTGCTGTCCACGGTGACGAAGGCCGGGCTGGAGTACAACCGGCACAAGGCCGAGAAGGCCAACTTCCCCGACCAGCACTGGCGCCGCAACGTGACCGATCCCAGACGGCATCTGTGCTTCGAGAAGTTTTGCCGGTGGGAGGACGTGCTGCAGCACTGGAACGGGTCGCACACATCGTCCACTGCTCGATCTACTTAGCACACCATCATCATCGGCGATGCCCGTCTTCTTTAGCACATACAGCCCACGTATACGACTCCGTGACGGCTTACAAGATGTCAAGCGAACTGTCTGTTATAAATTGTTCAAATTAAAAAGAAAAAAAATTTCTTTTCAAAAGATTTATTTGAAAATATATATTTTTTAATTATTTTGATAGTTATTTTTGAAAGATTATGTTTTTTGAGAAAAATATCTATAAATAAGTATTTGAGGGTAAATATTGTATACATCTCTTTTATACTCTTCTTCTTTACTCTCCAAGTGATTGAATTAGACATTCTTGATTCCTCTTTAAAGATTCTTTATTGTTTGATCAATACAAATCTTATAAAGACTTGTCATATTCACTAAAATTATTTACATCAAACACATAGCAATCTTATTGAGAAGAGGGTACAAATATCATTTTTTTAGGAAAGTGTTTATACACGTTTCAAGCTTAAATATATTTCCTATAGTATTCTTTATCTTGTGTTTATTATTTGTTTCCATAGTGTTTTTATCATCTTCTTTGTCGTATTTTTCCAACAATCTAAAAATGATATTTTGTGAGTTTATACAAATTCACCATGGAGGCTACAAATACCATCAAATTATTGAATCAAGATTTTGTTCATTTGGATCGTTTTGATAAAATGAATTTTACCCGTTGGCAAGACAAGATGAAGTTCATGTTGACTGCTTTGAAGATCTTCTATGTACTTGATCCAAATCTTTAACCAATTCCTGATCCAACCGATGATGACACCGATGAAGTCAAGGCTAAACAAAAGAAGAGAAATGAAGATGAAGTCATGTGTAGAGGACACATTCTCAATGCTCTTTCTATATGCCTTTATGATCTTTATACAGTGGAACCATCTTCAAAAGCAATTTGGAATACTTTGGAATTCAAGTATCATGCCAAGGGAGAAGGTACAAAAAAATTTTTAATTTCTAAATATTTTGATTATAAGTTTGTGGATGACAAGCCAATCTTGGCACAAGTGCATTAGTTGTAGGTCATTGTTAATCAATTGAAGGCTGAAAAAATTAAACTTCCTGAACCTTTTCAAGTAGGGGCTGTAATAGCTAAGTTGCCTTCATCTTGGAAAGGGTATAGGAAGAAGATTTTGCATGACTCCAAGAATATCACTTTCGAGCAAATTCAAAAACATCTTCAAATCGAGGAGAAATCAAGGATGAGAGACAAGAGCGAGAACTCTTTTGGCAATATAAAAACAAATATTGTGAATCAGCCTAAGAATTCGAACAAAGACAAGCAAAACAAGGAAAATCATTTTAGCTCCAAAAGGGATCAAAGAAAATTTAAGAAGCTAAAGAGTGGAGGTTATTTTATTTATGGAAAACCGGGTCATTTTGCTAAGGATTGCAGATTTAAAAAGGGCCAAAAATCGGAAGTCAACTACATTGAGGAAGATGATAATATAATTGCTACGGTGAGCGAAGTAAATGCCATATTTGGTAAAGTTTCTAGTTGGTGGTATGACACTTGTACTACCATCCATGTTTGCTATGATAAGGCACTCTTCAAGACTTACAAAGAAGTCACAGAAGGGCAAGAGATTCAAATGGAAAATGAAGTTCGTTCTAAGGTGAATGACAAGGGAAATATGTAACTCACTTTCACTTCGGGTAAGAAAGTTACTCTTATTAATGTTCTTCATGTACCGGATATGAGTAGAAATTTATTGAGTGGGAATCTCCTTGGCAAACATGTAATTAAATCTATATTTGAATCAGAGAAATTAATTCTATCCCGTAATGGAACTTTTATTGGAAAAGGCTATTCCGAGGGAATGATCAAATTATCTATTGTTGACAATGATTTTAAATTTAATAAAGATGTTTCTTCTATTTATATTATTGATTCTTATTCATTATGGCATGATAGATTAGCACATATTGAAACTAGCACCATTAGAAGAATGGTTAAGTGTGGCTTAATAAATTATCATTTTGATGATCTTAATAAATATGAAATTTATGTTAAATAAAAAATGATGAAGAAACCCTTCAAAAGTGTTGAAAGATATACTAATTTATTAGACTTAATACATTATGAGATATGTGAATTAAATGACATATTAACGAGAGGAGGTAATAGATATTTCATTACTTTTATAGATGATATGTCTAGATTCGTATATGTGTACTTATTGAAACATAAAAATAATACTTTTAAGGCATATAAAGCAGAAGTTGAAAATCAATTAGGGAAGAAAATTAAAGCTTTAAGAAATAATAGAGGAGGAGAATATTTTCCTAATGAATTTAACTTGTTTTGTGAACAACATGGCATAATTCATGAATGTTCAGCACCTAGAACACCTGAGCAAAATGGATTAGCAGAAAGAAAAAATAGAACTTATCTAAAGATGATTAATGCTATGTTATTGCATGTTAAATTATCTTATAATTTGTGGAGAGAAGTTTTATTGGCTGCATGTCATATTTTAAATAGTATTCCCTTTAAAAAGAATAAAATCTCTCCATATGAGTTATGGAAAGGAAGACAGCCTAACATTGGTTATTTTAAAGTGTGGGGATGTCTTGCATATTGTAAGAATAATGATCATCAAAAGATAAAATTGGGACATAGAGGAATCAAATGTGTATTTATAAGCTATGCCTCAAATAGTAAAGCATATAGACTTCTTAATTTGAAGTCTAATATCATAATAGAATCTCGAGATGTGAAGTTCTTTAAACATTTAATGACTTTAAGTAATAATGTTCATCCTCCAACTAGTGAAGAGTCACTAGTGGAGACATCTCAAAAGGTTGGTGAGCAACCTAATATTTCTTTGATTGAACATTAATTAAGTTCACAAGAGGTTGGAGAGCAATCTTATGAATTAAGGAGAAGCACTCGTGTATGAAAAGTAAAAACATTAAGATCAGATGAGATTGATTTTCAAAGTATTTCCTTTTACCTTGTAGAAGGAACTAATGAGAGTCTTAAAAACAATTCCTCTTGTTTTACGAGTGAAAGATGATCCTAAAACTTTTAAAGAAGCTATGGCCTCTCGTGATGCTACTTTTTAGAAAGATGCTATTAATGATGAGATGGATTCTATTATGTCAAACCATACTTGGGAACTTATTGATTTACCTTTTGCCTATAAACCTATTAGTTGTAGATGGGTATTTTGTAGGAAGTATCATACAAATAGTACTCTCGTTCAAAGCAAGGTTAGTTGCTAAAAGATTTCAACAAAAAGGAAGGAATAGATTATTTTGACACATATGCTCCTGTGGCTAGGATAACATCTATTATAATTATTTTTGCTTTAACATCAATTTTTTATCTTTATATTTATCAAATGGATGTCAAAACAACATTTCTGAATGGAGACATCGATGAGGAGGTATATATGGAACAACCCGAAGGTTTTGTTCTACCGGGAAATGAACATAAAGTATATAAACTTATTAAATTATTATATGGTTTAAAGTAGACTCCAAAACAGTGGCATGAGAAATTTGATATAATAATTTTTTTATTGGATTTGTTCATAATATTGCAGATAAATGTGTTTATCTCAAAATTTATGATGACTATATGGTGATAGTTTGCCTTCATGTTGATGATATGCTAATAGTGAATAACGACATGAAAGGTATTGTAGAAACAAAAAGGTTTCTATCTTCAACATTTAAGATGAAAGATCTTCGGCAAGTTGATACTATACTAGGTATCAAGGTAAAAAGAAATAGTGGGGGATATATTTTAAGTCAAACTCATTACATAGAGAAAGTACTAGATCAGTCACTTAAAAATCAAAGAAACAAATACCCCGTTTGCTCAAGTATCAAATTAGTCAAGAATGTTGAAAGAATAGTGACTCAATTAGAATATTCAAGTGCTATAAGAGGTCTTATGTATGCAACGTAATGCACAAGACCTGATATAGCATTTGCAGTTAGTAAATTGAGTAGATTTATTAGCAATCTAAATGTAAAGCATTGGAAGGCTATTGAAAGAGTTCTTGGGTACCTTAAACGAACCAAAGATTATGGCCTACAATACTCAAAATTTTTTGTTATTTTAGAAGGATATACTGATGCAAGTTAGATATCGAGTTTTGGAGATAACAAATCTACTACTGGTTGGGTGTTCACCTTAGGAGGTGGCGCTATTTCTTGAAAGAGCAAGAAACAAACGTGTATAACTCACTCAACTATGGAATCAGAATTTGTTGTTCTAGCAAATGCAGGAAAGGAGGCTGAAAGGTTGAGAGACTTTCTATTAGAAATTCCATTGACAAATTCCATTGACTTCTAAGAGAGTGAATTCAATTTCTATACTTTATGATAGTCAAGCCACTTTAGCTTGTGTGTATAGTGAAATATATAATGGAAAGTCAAGACATATAAGTCTTAGATATGATTATGTGATGAAATTAATCAAGAGTAGGATTATTTCACTCACATTTGTGAAAACAAGTGGGAATTTGGTTGATCCATTCACCAAACCTCTTACAAGAGAAGTTGTAAGATCAACATCAAAATGGATGGAGCTAAAACTCCTTGAATAAAAGATTCACCAATGATAGCAACACTACTTGTTGGGAAAAAACCTGTTAAAGCGAAATATTCTTTTCCCTCTTTGTGTATCAAAATGGGTTCTTCATCAAAATACCAATTTGACATCCAAATGAAAATATCAACTAGCACAGCATAAACAATAGAGCAAAAAATCAATCACATAGTGAGACCAAATCTTTTAACGTGAAAAATCGAATGTGGAAAAAACCATGGGACCGTAGTCCCCTCAAACTTCCACTATCAATAGTAATGATAATAGGTTTACAATAGGTCTTCTCTAGAATAACTAGAGGATCACAATAACATCAAGATAATAGATATTAGATCTCACAAAGTGGATATAGCAGGAAAGTACCTTAGAGAGGGTAAATTGTAGATCAACACCGTTAAGATTGTAGTGTTTGCTGCAAGGATTCTTCACATAAAATTTGAGTCAAAACTGACAACGTTTGACCACCGATCGTCAAGTAGAAAACTTAGAAACCTTACTTTCTCTCTCTTCTTTTCTCTGCACGCCGCCGCACACGTTCACTGCGCGCACACACACACGCTGCACTCTCTAATTTTTCTACCCTCACCTTTTGCCCTTTCTCTCCTAATTATTGATTTGGGCTTATGGCCCAAATTGTCCAAGCCCACATATCGGTTGGACCTAACAATTCTCCCCCTCTAACTCATATGATGGGCTGTACTAAGCCCGCTCTTCGCCTACATGGTTCAAGCTTCACCTTAGGCAAAGACTTTGTCAACATATCTGATCTATTCTCATTAGTATGCACTTTTTCCAACTGTAATTCTTTAATCTCAAGCACATCATGAATCCAGTGATATCTCACATCAATATGCTTGGATCTAGAATGATATGTTGAATTCTTGGAGAGGTGAATGACACTCTGACTGTCATAGCAAACAGTATATCCTTCCTGTTTCAAGCCCAATTCCTGTAAAAACTTTTTCATCTATAAAGCTTCCTTGTAGGCTTTAGGAATTGCTATGTATTCTGCTTCTGTGGTTGATAGAGCAACACAATTCTGTAATTTTGATTGCCAAGAGACTGCTCCCCCTACAAATGTCATCAAGAACCCCGAAGTGGACAATCAGTATCATTTGCCATGTCTGTATCTGTGTACCCTTCTAACATAAGTTTATCACTGCCAAAACATAAACATAACCTGGAAGTACCTCTTAGATATTTTAATATCTATTTCACTGCTGCCCAATGTTCCTTTCCAGGATTAGAGAGAAATCGACTAACAACTCCAACTGTATGAGCTATATCTAGCCTAGTACAAACCATAGTATACATCAAACTACCTATTGTAGATGAGTAAGGCACTCTGGACATTTCTTCTTTTTCTTTCTCTCTTGTAGGACATTGTTTCGAACTAAGCTTGAAATGACCTACAAGTGGAGAACAAACTACTTTGGCTTTACTCATGTTGAATCTTTCAAGAACTTTTTCAATGTAAGTCTCATGAGATAGCCAAATCTTCTTTTTCTTCCTATCACGAAGAATCTTCATGCTAAGTATTTGTTTCACCGATCCCAAGTCTTTCATGACAAAAGACTTACTTAGCTCTCTTTTAAGCTTTCCAATTTTTCCAACATCATGGCCAACAATCAGCATATCATCAACATATAGTAGTAAAATAATAAAATCATCATCTGAAAATTTCTTCATAAACACAGAATGATCAGATGTGGTTCTATCATACCCTTGGCTCATCATAAAGGAATCAAACTTCTTATACCATTGTCTAGGTGCCTGTTTGAGTCCATATAAGCTTTTCCTAAGCTTACACACCATATTTTCTTTTCCCTTGAGTTTGAAACCTTCTGGTTGCTCCATGTAAATTTCTTCTTCTAAGTCACCATGAAGAAATGTTGTTTTTACATCAAGTTGTTCAACTTCTAAATTCAAGCGGGCAGCCAAACCAAGAACAACTCGGATAGAGGACATTTTCACAATTGGAGAAAATATTTCTTCAAAGTCAATACCTTTCTTCTTACTGAATCCTTTCACAACTAGTCATGCCTTGTATCTTTGTTGTGAGCTATTGTTTTCAGTCTTCAATTTGTAAACCCACTTATTCTTGAGAGCTTTCTTCTCTTTAGGCAATTTTACCAAGTCATAGGTGTGGTTCTCAAGTAAGGATCTCATATCTTCTTGCATGGCTTTAACCCACTCATTCTTATGCTCATGTAGAATAGCTTCTTGGTAAGTTTCTAGCTCTCCCCCGTCAGTAAGTATAACATACTCATGTTGAGGATATCTAGTAGATGGTTGTCGCTCTCTAGTGGATCTTCTCAATGGAATCTCAACTGGTGGTGAAGGTGCTTGTTCAGTTGGTTCAGCATCATCAATTGTAGGAGTATCATCACTTACATTCTCACCATGATCTTCTTGTTCATCTCCCCCATGATCGTCATGAACTATAGTGAAAGAACTGGACCCAAACTCTAAGGAATATAAATAGAGGTTTCTGGCTTCTCAACATTATCACCATCATAAAATAATTGGTCTTCAAGAAACACAACATCTCTGCTTCTAATAATCTTTTTATTCACTGGATCCCATAATCTGTGCCTAAACTCTTCATGACCATATCCCAAGAAGATACATGCTTTTGCTTTACTATCAAGCTTGGACCTCTCATCTTTGGGAATATGAACAAATGCTTTACACCCAAAGACTCTTAAGTGATTATAAGATATATCTTTTCCTCTCCATACTATATTTGGAACATCACCTTTCAGAGGAACTGATGGAGAAAGATTTATTAGATCAACTGTAGTTCTCATAGCCTCCCCCCAAAATGACTTTGGTAAAGGGGACAATTTGGATCATAAGCCCAAATCAATAATTAAGAGAGAAAGGGGAAAAGGTGAGGGTAGAAAAATTAGAGTGCAGCGTGTGTGTGTGTGAGCAGTGAACGTGTGCGACGGCGTGTAAAGAAAAGAGGAGAGAGAAAGTAAGGTTTATGAGATTTTTGAATGACAATCGGTGGTCAAACATTGTCAGTTTTTGCTCAAATTTTATGTGGAGAATCCTTGTAGCAAACTCTATAATCCTAACGTGTTGATCTACAATTTACCCTCTCTAAGGTACTTTTCTACTATATCTACTTTGTGAGATCTAGAATTCTCTTATGAGAAGATCCACCTTCTGAAGATATGCTATTCTTGAGCCAAAATTTATGATCTTGATACTATTGTGATCCTTTAGTTATTCTAGAGAAGACCTATTGTAAACCTGTTATCATTACTATTGATAATGGAAGTTTGAGGTGGACTACGGTCCCGTGGTTTTTCCCATATTGGATTTTCCATGTTAAAAGATTTGGTCTTACTGTGTGATTGATTTTTTGCTCTATTATTTATGTTGTGGTGGTTGATATTTTCATTTGGATATCAAATTGGTATTTTGATGAGGAACCCATTTTGATACACAAAGAGAGATAAAAGAATATTCTGTTTTAACAGGTTTTTTCCCAACAAGTGGCATCAAAGCAATAGGTTGTTTGGTGCTAGTTTTTATTATGTGATTGAAATGGAGCAGTCTCATCTCAATTTTACGAGTGAGATATAATTTTATGAACAAGTCATTGACATGTGGAGTGGTTCGGCACTTTAAAAAATTTTACGAGTCTCATATAAAGATGTTAAAGTGCTGGTTGTTATCAAATGAGGGTTGAGTTAATTATATTCTTAATGACGTTCAGTCAAATTAGGACAAGTAAAAGTTCATGAACTTGGATGAGCCCAAGGCCATATTAGAGCTGAGCGAGATTTTATGAGGAATACAAGGATGTTGTATTTATGTGTGTGGTATCACTAGTGTTGTCATTATGAATAATAAATTCAAAACTTTTATGTTATTTGTGATTTCGACTTCACATTGTGTTGTTTACACTAACGTATTATTCAAATTGAAAGATATATTACGTTATTCATAAATACTATTTAATCACTTGGAGAAAATTTTAAATTTGAACAAGTGAGGGATTGTTATAAATTATTCAAATTAAAAAGAAAAAAGAATTTTTTTTAAAAAAGATTTATTTGAAAAGATGGTTTCTTTTATAGTTAGTTTGATAGTTATTTTTCAAAGATGGTGTGTTTTAAGAAAAATATCTATAAATAGGTATTTGAGGGTAAATAATGTATACATCTTTTTCATACTCTTCTTCTTTACTCTTCAAGTGATTAAATTAGATATTTTCTATTTATTTTTTGAAGATTCTTTATTATTTATTCAATACATATATTCTAAAGGTTTGTTATATCCACTAAAACTATTTATATCAAACCCATAGCAAATTTATTGAGAAGAAAATATAAATATTATTTTTAAAAAAATATTTATACACTAAATATATTTTCTATAATATTTTTGATCTTATATTTATTATTTATTTTCATAATAATTTTATCCTCTTGTCGTATTTTTTCCAACACATTCATCACATCAGAGAACTGTCAGCAGGGATTTTGAGCAAACCTAATGCCCATTACGATCACAAGAACAAAATCAGATTCACAGCGGAGTTGCACAACTCACGTGTATCGTTTACCCACGTGTATCGAAACGAACAGGATTTTGATTATTCATCTACACTCCGCTTTGGATTGGATCCTGGTTGCTTGCCGCCTCTCTCCGGACTCTCCATTGGCGCCGAAGACGAACCCCCAACCCTGACGCCATTAGTTTTCTGCTCCTCGTCGCCCCTCGTAGCAATGGCGGATGCCGGAGGCCGGAGATCAGCCTCCGGAGGCCGCCGGGCCCCCGGCATCCGCCGCGTCTGGTGCTGCTCCTTCGCCGCGGTCCTACAAAGTCCCGACCGCCGCTGCCGCTCCTCATCCCAAGGCGACCTCCGCACCCACAAGCCCTCGCCGAAGCCATCTCACCAGTGGTACTTGCACAGCTCCCCCCTCTCCCAGCAACAAGCTCGGCCTCGGCATCATCGACCCCCGTCGGCTCATCTCTCCCGGTAGTCTCCCCTATCGATCCCGACGCCCCTCTCGACCCCCTGCCGGAGATCCCCGACTCCGCCTCGATACCCACGGCAACCGTCGAGTCGGAGCCGGAATGCCCAAATCCTGCGCCGAAAGGAACGTGTTCTTCGGTGGTATATAGGCCGGAGACGGATACTCGGGTGTGCGCAAGGGGGAGATCCTTGGATTTGAGGCTCTGTTTGAAGGGGAAAGATGGGAAGGTGCTTGGTGTCGGAACTGGATTCTAGGCTTGGTGTCGGAACTGCACCATTAAATCCATTAGATCCTTGGATTTAATGGTGCAGCTGATCCAATCTGTTACAAATGCAACAAATGGCAGTGCAAGGAAAAGGAAAGAGATGCAGTCGTTAGTAAAAGGCCTCTTATTCAAAAGCTCAGTCTATCAGAAAAACCATGCTGGACTTGAAAAAGACAGCCTATACAACATTTGCCATTTTTATTTATATATTCTGATCAATCATTTGTTAAAACATGTAGGAAGATGAGGTAGGACTATCACATAAAAGAAATAGACAGGATAAAATATTTTATCTTTCACTCGAGACTTTTTATAATTTCAAAAATTATATATTTTTTATGACCCAATATATAGGGTTTATATAGCCCTCATATATATATATATATTAATTTTATTTAAAATAAATCACTCTTAAAAAAAAATTATTTTAAGAATCAATAATCAATTTAATTTATCTTTTTATAAATATTTAATCTATTTCTCCTCTTGTTACAATAAATCTTTTACTTAATGCTAAGTCGGTATGATACCTCTTTATTATCATAACAAAGTTATTAGAATTTAATTTAATTATAACATTTTTTTTTCTAAAACTTGTTCCATCTAATCTACTAAGTTTCCTTCAAAGTTATTAAAATATTTCAAAATTAAGAGGTTTTGTGTGTATATCGACCACTTGTTCATTTATCTTGACATAAAGTAGCTCAACTTTTTTGTTTTTGACATGATCTCTTATAAAATAAAATCTTGTGTCAATATGCTTCGATCTTTTATGGTAGACTAAATCATTGGCTAAGTCAATAGTTGATTTATTATCAACATAAATCTTGGTTGACTTCTCGTATGATATATGAAGTTCTTGTAGTAATCATTTTAGTCATATTACATAACAAACACAAAGAAGATGCTGGTATATATTCTTCTTTATAACTTAATATTGCAACGATATGTTGTTTTATTAAAGACCATGCAAATGTAGTTACACCAAAATAAAATACAAATCGGATTGTACTCTTCCGACCACTATAGCTTCCGGCCTAATTAGTGTGACTATGTCCAATAAGCTCCAACCTTTTTAGGTGATGAATAGAATATTTCATACTCAATTATTTCTTTAATATATCATAAAATTCTTTTAGCGACATTTAAATGAGATGTCTTATGAGCTTCCATATATCTATCTATTAAACTAACTCCAAATAGTATATCAGGTCAAGTGCATATCAAATACCTTAAAACATCCAATTGGACTTTTATAATAAGTTGGATCAATATATTTACCTTCACATTCCTTAGTCAACTTGCTGTCATATTCCATAGGTGTATCTATAGGATGATAGTCTTCCATAGAAAAGTTCTTTAGAATATTCTTTGCATCATTTTCTTGTGAGATAAAATTTTTTTCATTGTCTTGTATAACTTTGATATCAAGAAAATAAATCATTAAGTCTAAGTCGGTCATCTTAAACTTATTCTTCATAGAGAATTTAAAATCTTTAATCATGAAGACATTATTATCTATAAAAATTAAATCATCTATTTACAATTATACAAATAAGATATCTTCATCATATATAGAGAGCATGCTCACATGGATATTTAGAAAAAATATTTTGAATAAAATGAGTATTTATCTAAGAATTTTATGACTTATTTAAGCTCATAAAGAGATCTTTTTAACTTGTATACCTTGTCTTCTTGTTTATGAATAATAAAACCAGGAGATTGTTGAACATATACATCTTCTTTAAGAACTTCATTAAAAAATACTAATTTCACATCTATTTGTAAAATTTTTTATTTCATTTAAGCTATTAGGAAAAGAAATAATCTTACTGTCTCTAGTCTTTAGTTGAGCAATTGGTGCGAATATTTTTTCATAGTCGATCCCATATTATTGTCTGTATCCCTATTCAACTAATCTTGCCTTGTATTTCTCTATCTCCCCATATGTATTTCGTTTTGTTTTGAAGATCCACTTAATATCAATCAGTTGGTGGTCTTTTAGAAGTACAGTGAACTCTCATGTATCATTTTTGTTAATATCATGAATCTCCTCATTTATAGCTTGTCGTCATTTTTCTTCTCTATAAGGTATTGAGAAATCTAGGGGTGACGTCACATGCATAGCGGAATAATAGAAAATAAAAACCCTAAATTTTTCAAAAAGGTGTTTGTTATCGTACGAAGATTGGTGCAAAAAAAAATCCGCAAAACTTAAATCCATATGTGAGATAGTGTTTTTAACTAGGGAGATCATATATCCTTGAATTCCTATAGATCTAAAAGATTAGATGAAGAAGTTCAAGTGCTCTCCTCTCTAGCAGTGATCCACATAGCAGGGCTGCGACGACGCTCCTCAAATCACTGTCCAAATCTCCAACATACTATTTGAGGAGGATATGAGAGAGGTGAATGACAGGTGGTAACTAGGAAGGCCCAACCTATGGGCCTTTGGTTCCATTCTATTTATAAAGACCCTAGTTAATTTAACCATAATGGATCCTGTCCTATTGGGTACTAGATCTCCATCCAATTACCTGAGCCTCTAAGATTAGTGGGTCTCTACCCACTAATATCTTATTAGCTCTTATTGAATCTCATCCATGGGATCCAATAATTTAGAGGCTTATTGGATATCCAATAAGATAGGGGCTCCAACGGATATCTCATAACTAAACCTATACTTATTGCAATGCCTACCATATATGTGTGACCTTCTAGGCACAATATCAAGCTGGTCATGAGTCATACTTGTTAGAACTTCTTCTAGCTTAGTGAATTATTATCTCCATAACTAATTCACTCGACTCATCGACTGCGGACGTACTAGGCCACTACGCCGCAATCTCCAAACAATATAGGGGAATCCAATCCTTTGTACATGTCTATCCTTAGTTACCGTATACCTATAGTTTCTAATCAATATAATATCCCAAAGATCGTATATCAGGTTTGGTACTATCAGACCCATACGATCTCTCCTTGAGTCTCCCTCTAATCGGATTCTCTCGGAGAACTCTCTCTCTCAATCCAAATGACCTTGGCTAAGGATTTATCTAAGCAAGAGCACATAGGATATTCCTCTCATGATACCGAGAGAGGATGATTCTTTATTGACAATCAATAGCCCTTGTAAAATTAGCTACCACTCATAATAACTGATTGTACTAGATTTGGAACTTCCAAACTTATAAGTTTGGTATCAAAGAGTGGAGTACTAATATAGGACATCCTTGGTGTATCAAGTCTAAGAATCAGGTACACTACTAGGATGACAAAATCGCTATCTGACAAAGAGGTATCTATTGAATCTTATATTTTGATGATGAAACCACTTGATATGTGTTTATGATTTAATCTGCATTTTGAGCAACGTAGGATGCTTCGATCAGGATGAGATAATTAAAGCAGGAAAATCATGTTGGGCCAGAGGAACATATCAGAAGATTGAACGTCAGGTCGGTGGATTGGTTGACGTATCGACAGAAGGCTTCGGGCCATGGATTCGGGCATCGGGCCAAGAAGAGCGGAGATTGTGCCAAGGATATCGGAGTTGTAGAGTCAAATGGCCGATTGAGCAATAGGCTGCAAGAGAGGCCGATACGCCGAAGAATCGGACGAAGCATCGAGGGACCAATGACATGCTGGACAACTTGATTAGATGCTTAGGATTAATTGTCTAGATCGAAGTATGTTTTACATGTGCAGGATTAACTATGATAGCTTGAAGACATAAAGCATGTTTACTAGAGTCAAGTTCGATGAGTGTTCGAGAGTCCGTCGAAAGTCTGAAGAATCGTCGAAAGTGCTACCGGAACCAACCGAGAAAGAATCGAGGACTTACTGAAGTTTTCGGAAGTTCATCGGAAAGATCTTCGGAGGTTTGTGGAGATCACCGAGAAGGTTTAGATACTTGCCAAAGACTCATTAAACTTGCCACAAGACTGGGATCTTACTGGGAGACTACCGGAAGAAATCCGAGGGTATATCGGAAGTCCGTCGGAAGTTCGCTGGAAAGCTCGCGGGAAGGAAACTCGACGTTGCCGCTTAAAAATTTGCTTAGGACTATGTCTTAATTTCATAGTTTGTATATAATTTGGGTTAAGATTAAGGGTTAATCTTATAACCCGGTTATGGGCCAATTGGGCCCGAGTTTGGACTGATTTGAGTCAAGTTTGGAGCCTAACCAGTGAGTTGGAGTAGTCCAAGCGATGGCACTACTGGACTGGGTAGTGGCACCGCCCAGAACCTGAGAGGTCTGGTGGTGGCATCGCTAGTACATTGTCGGACTGGGCGGTGGCACCGCCCAGAACTCGAGAGGTCCGACGGTGGCACCACCAATACACTATCGGACTAGGCGGTGGCATTGCCCAGAACCCGAGAGGTCTGGTAGTGGCACCGCCAGTACACTATCAGTGTCAGACACTGACAAGCGGTGGCATCGCCAGCACCGAGAAACCCAAAAGTAATTCAAATTTGGAGCCTAAATTTGAATCCTCTTGGGGCCTATAAATACCCTCAATTCTACCTTTTTGAGAAGTTAGAAATTGAGAAAAAGCTTTAGCAAAGTCTTGTTTTCAATAGCTTAAGTGTTCACCTCCCTCTTTCTCTTTGAAAAATCTGTAAGAGTGTGAACCACTTGTAAAAAGTGTTAGGATCAAGAGCACTAAGAGGGGGGGTGAATTAGTGCAGCGGAAAACTTTCTACGAAAAATAAAAACTGTGTTCGTTCGTTAAAAGTGATTTTGGTAAGAAAGTTGATTCGTAAATCACTTTAACTTTTGTTTAAGCGAGATGCAGCAAAGATATAAATGCAGTTTGCAGTTATGATTCTAATCAGATAGTAGGCACAAACTGAAATATGATATTTGTACGAAAAAACTGATTTACGTCTAAATGCTGATTCGTAAATCACTTGATTAAGCGAGATGCAGTTTAAGAAAGGATATAAAGGCAGTTTGCAGTTATGATAGAAATCAAAATGTAAACGCAAACAGAAATATGATGATCATATGATAAAACTGATTTACGTCTAAACGCCGATTCAGAAAGTGCAAAGCTTGAAACCCGATCGTATATGCGCAGAAAGCAGTAAGCTTTAGAGGAGGTTTGCAGTAAAGATAATATGCTCAAAGTAAATGCAAACCAAGATTTAGAGTGGTTCGGTCAATCTTGACCTACTCCACTTTTGGCTTCCTCCACCGATGAGGTCACCGACGTCAACTAGAGGCCTTCCTTCAACAGGCGAAGGCCAACCACCCTTTTACAGTTTCAATCCTTTTGACGGGCTTAGGAGACAACCCTTACAGAATTTTCTCTCCTCTCTTTAAAGCTCAGAACTTGGAAGAAAAGAGGGAGAAGAACTTTTGGCCTTTACAACAATTTTGAGCTCTAAAAATCACAGAACAAGATCAAGATTTCGGTGTATATTCAGTGCCCTTTCAGTGCTGAATGGGTGGGGTATTTATAGGCCCCAACCCAATTTGAATTTGGAGCTCAAAACTGTCAATTCCCGGAATTCCGGGATCTGGCGGTTGCACCTCCTGACTGAGGCGGTTGCACCGCCTAGCAGAGCTCGAAGACCGAGCTCAGGCGGTGCCACCGCCTGACTGAGGCAGTTGCACCTCCTGCCAGAGCTCGAAGACCGAGCTCAGGCGGTGCCACCTCCTGTCAGGGGAGGTTGCACCGCCCAGTCTCGCTCGGAGACTGAGCCCAGGCGGTGCCACCTCCTGGCTAGGGCGGTTGCACCGCCCAGTCTCGCTCGGAGACTTAGCCCAGGCGGTGCCACCTCCTGGCTTGGGCGGTTCAACCTCCTGGCAGAAATCAGGGTCCAAATGGGTTGATCCATTCGGCCCAATTTGGGTTTTTCAGGGGCCCAATTGCCCCAAGATTAAGTTAATGGGATCACCTCCCATTTCCAACTTAATTATTGTGCTAACTATGATATTTCCTAAGGCATTTACTTCAACTTGCTCCGGTGCGTCAATCGCTTCTTCCGGCGAGCTTCCAGCGAACTTTCGTCGATCATCCGATGAACCCTCGGTGATGCTCCTGCGGACTTCTGGCAAACTCCTAGACTTGCGACGATCCACTTGGCGAGTTCCGACGAGCTTCTTTGGTAAGCTCATGGACTTCTCAGATTTGTTCCCGTAGAACCTCCGACGACTGTCCGAACTTCCGTCGAACTCTCGAACTCCCAATGTGATCATTGTCTTGACTCCGGCGCAACTCCTACTGCATATCTTACTTTCATCGTAGTTAATCCTGTACACTTATCTCAACATATAGATTAGATAACAAATGACAATTGACTTCATCATCAAAATCCGAGATTCAACAATCTCCCCCTTTTTGATGATGACAATCAATTGATAATGGAGTTAACCTTAACTCCCCCTGTCTATATGCCATACTTGAGATAAGTCATTCTTGAATTCAAACTCTTTGAATTCAAGAGACATATTGATAAGTTAAAATCATTTAAACTTATCAATACTCCCATCATGATTCCCATCATAATGTATCTCTCTGAAGATGATGTCAAGGCTTGACATTCATTTTCAAATTTTACATTACAAGTTTGAATGATGGTAATAGTAGCAATTCATCATATATCAACATGTAAAACTGCGAAGTAAGATTTTGATATCATTACATGATGCACACATTTCAAATGTTTTAGCAATTATAGTATTTCATCACATGGTAAGATATCAATACGTAAGATTACGATGCAAGTTTTTTGATATCTTGACACGATACAAACAAGGCATAATGTAAATTATAACAATCATAGCATCTATTCATATATCTCTTGGTGATGCAAGCATGACATTAATACTCATATATTTCTCCCCCTTTATCATCAACAAAAAGCATGGTAGTTGTGATACCAGGAGAACAATATAAGCAAATTTTGAGCATAAGTGTGATAGTCGTTCATGCCTTTACTAGGTTCAAGTTATTTTCCAATAGTAAGTGATAGGAAATCAATTGTACAAGCAGAAAGCATGATATGTAGATCGCTTTGAATACTTCTTTCTTTTTATTTGTTATAATCTTTTTGCATGAAGGAGGAAGGCCATTTGTGATACCAGCTATTTGTGAGTTTACTTTGAGTGAAGTTAAAACCGATGAGAGATTAAATCATGAAGTTAAAGTCGATGAGAGATTGAATCATGCTTCATTTTTACAGGTATCAAGATATGTATGTGAAACAAATCTTTGCAAGTAAAAATACTATCATCCATATTTCAAGATGGAATGCATAAGCAGGAATCATTTCATCAAATCCATTTCAGAAAAATATTTTTCATATAATAAGTGTATGAGAAAATCTGATTTTTAGGATACCAATTGTTAAGCGAATCCGAAAATGAAATTAACATTTTCATATATTCGGACAAGACTATGCTATACAATCATGAAGACAAAACATGCTTATTATTATGAAAATTTTTGTATTCAACACATAATTTCCAACATGTTATTTAGGCATGTAATGACAGTCAAGTGATTTGATCATTCAATAAAGTCCGAAAAATAATTTTAACTAGTTTATGTGTTCGGACATATCAACATTCCTAATTCTCTTCTTATGAAATCAAATTATTCTTCACTTAGAGGTTTTGTAAAAATATCAGTTAGTTGATGTTTAGTATCAATGAATTCTATGATTACATCATTATTAGTAACATGATCTCGTATAAAGTGATGTCTAATATCAATATGTTTTGTTTTTGAGTGTTGTATAGGATTTTTCGTTAAGCATATTGCACTTGTGTTATCACATTTAATGAGAATATTTTTAAGATGAATTTTATAATCTTCTAAGGTGTTTTTCATCCATACAACTTGTGCACAGCATGCACTTGCTGCAATATATTCAGCTTCGGTTGTTGATAGTGCAACCGAGTTTTGTTTCTTAGATGACTAAGAAACAAGGGCATGTCCTAAAAATTGACATGTTCCTGATGTGCTTTTTCTATCTAGTCTACAGCTAGCAAAGTTCGCATCAGCATAAGCAATTAACTCAAGATTCTCTGATTTTGGATACAATAATCCTAGATTTGTGGTACCATTAAGATATCTAAGTATTCTTTTAACTGCTTTGAGATGAGATATCTTAGGGTTTGATTGAAATCTAGCACAATGTCCTACACTGAACATAATATCTGGTCTAGTTGCAGTGAGGTAAAGTAAACTTCCTATCATACCCCTATAAGTTTTTTGATCGAAGCTTTCTCCACTTTCATCAATTTCTAACTTAGTGGAGGTGCTCATAGGAGTGTTAATAGCTTTTGAGTTATTCATATTGAACTTTTTTAGCAAATTCATAGCATATTTAGTTTGACTAATAAAGATGCCATTGCTTAGTTGTTTGATTTGTAAGCATAAGAAGAATGTTAATTCTCCCATTAAACTCATTTCGAATTCAAGACTCATAGTTTTAGCAAAAGATTCACAAAGAGATTCATTCGTAGAACCAAAGATAATATCATCAACATAAATCTGAACAATGAGAATATTATTTTCAAAATTCTTGATGAACAATGTAGTATCAACCTTGCCTTTTGTGAAATTATTTTCAATAAGAAAAGAACTAAGTCTCTCAAACCAAGCCCTTTGTTTTAAACCATAGAGAGCTTTAGTTAATCTAAACACATGATTAGGGAGGCTATTATTTTCAAATCCAGGAGGTTGTTCAACATAGACTTCTTCGGAAATAAAGCCATTAAGAAAAGCGCTTTTAACATCCATTTGAAACAACTTAAAATTATTGCTACTAGCGTAGGCAAGGAGCATCCTTACGACTTCTAATCGAGCCACATGAGCGAAGGTTTCTTCGTAATCGATACCTTCTTCTTGGTTGAAACCTTTGGCCACTAATCTAGCCTTGTTTCTAACCACGATACCATATTTATCTTGCTTGTTTCTAAAAACCCATTTAGTACCAATAACTAAATGGTCATTTGACCTAGGAACAAGCTTCCACACCTCATTTCTCTCAAATTGATTTAATTCATCTTGCATTGCGATAATCCATGAATAATCTTTCATGGCTTCGTCAACACATTTGGGTTCAATTTGGGAGAGAAAAGCGGCGTTGGCACAAAATTTTTTAAGAGAAGATCGTGTTTGAACCCCCTTTGATGTGTCTCCTAAGATTAGCTCCTTAGGATGAGCATCTACATACTTCCAATTCTTGGGTAAGGATGTTTCGGAAGTGGATGCATCCAAGTTGCTAGTTGGAGACGGGGTTTCATTTAAATTCAAGGAATCAAAATTAACATCATCATCAAAATCGTTTTTCCTGATTTCGGAAATCTCATTGAAAACAACATGAATGGATTCTTCAATAATTAAAGTTCTTTTATTGAAGATACGAAAGGCTTTAGAAACCGAAGAATAACTAAGAAAGATTCCTTCATCGGATTTAGCATCAAATTTTCCTAAGTTATCCTTTTCATTCAAGATAAAACACTTACACCCAAAGACTTAAAAATATGAAACATTGGGTTTTTTGTTGTTCCATAACTCATAGGGAGTTTTGGTGAGTAAGGGTCTTACTAGAACTCTATTCAAAATATAGCATGCAGTGTTTACGGCTTCGGCCCAAAAATATTTGGGTAGGCTATGTTCATTCAATATGGTTCTTGCCATTTCTTGTAAATTTTGATTTTTTCTTTCTACTACTCCATTTTGTTGAGGATTTCTTGGAGTAGAGAAATTATGGTTGTATCCATTGAGTTCACAAAATTCTTGGAAATCATGGTTTTGAAATTCACCACCGTGATCACTTCTAATTGACGAAATCATAGAATCCTTCTCATTTTGAACAAGTTTACAAAATTTGGTAAAATATCTAAAGCATTCATTTTTCTGTTTTAAGAAGTAAGTCCATGTGTATCTGCTATAGTCATCCACAATGACGAAGGCGTATTTGCTACCTCCTAGGCTTGATGTAGAGATTGGTATGAACAAGTTCATATGGATCAATTGTAAGGGCCTAGAGGTGCTTATTTGATTCTTAGATTTGAAACTACCCTTAATTTGTTTACCTAATTGGCAAGCATCACATACATTATCTTTGATGAACTTGATATAAGGAATTCCTCTTACAAGTTCTTTAGATGATATTTGAGTGATTAGTTTCATGCTAGCATGACCTAATCTTCATTGCCATAGCCAAGCATCCTCATTCAAAACCGAAAAACACATTTCATTACACAAATCATTGATGTCAATAGTGTATACGTTATTTTGTTTTAATGCAATCATAGATGTGTTTTTGTGTGGTTTTTCAATGATACAAGCATTAGATTCGAATCTGACAATATATCCTTTATCACATAATTGACTAATGCTCAAGAGGTTATGTTTTAAACCATCAACTAACAAAACATCTTCAATAAAGAAGTTGGATTTGTTACCTATGGTTCCTTCGCCAATGATTTTACCCTTGTTGTTGTCTCCGAAGGTGACATAGCCTTCGTCTATGCTAGTGAGCTTAGAGAATTGAGATGGATCTGCGGTCATATGCCTTGAGCATCCACTATCAAGGTACCATCTCTTGCTCCTAGCTTGCGATGGTATAGGTTTCTACAAGAAAAGATGATCTTTAGGTACCCATTTGCTTTTGGGTGCCTCAAAAATAGATCTACATTGTTTATCATGTTGCATAGAATTTATCATGGTTCCTTTAGGAACCCAAATTAATTTGTTCGGACTAATTTTCTTGAATGGACAATAATACGTTTTGTGTCCAAGTTTGCAACAAAAGTTGCATTTGCTTTGGTGTCGAACATGTAAGATGAGGCCTTTATGAAGGTGGTTGGATTTTGGTGAGGACTTCTCACAAATCCGATTCCACTTCTTTTGGGAATGTGACCCTTGTTTGTAAGGATCATGTTCAAGGACTTGCTACCAACCTCGAATTTCTTTAAGGTGTCCTTAAGTAGCAAGTTTTCCTTTTGGAGAGTTTCTAGATCATGGCACTTTATGTATGAACCTAAACTATCATGATATTCAGCTTTTAACTTATCGAAATTACAAGTAAGACTATCATGCTCCTTTTTTAGCAATTTGTATTTTCTACTAATAATCTTGCATTCATCAAATAAGTTATGAAAGGTATTTAATAATTCATCAAATGATAAATCTGCATCTATTAAATTCGTTACGTCCTCTCCGATGGCCATTAAGGCGTAATGAGCAACTTGCTCGGTGTTGGACTCCTCTTCTTCGGACGCGCTCGAGTCATCCTATGTTGCTTTGAGCGCCTTCTTCTTTGATGTTCTCTTTTTGACTTGGGGACAATCACTCTTGTAGTGTCCCGGCCTTTTGCACTTATAGCAAATAACTTGGTCCTTCTTGGGTTCAAGTTTATTTTTTGTGTCATTCTTAAACTTGTTTCTTTTAATGAATTTTTTAAATTTTCTTGTTAGAAGTGCTAAGTCATCGTCACAGTCCTCATCACTTGAGTTTTCTCTAAAGTGGTCTTCTGAAGTTCTAAGTGCTATATCCTTCCTGTTCTTTGGAAGGATGTCTTCTTGCTCTTCATGAGCTTTGCAAGTCATCTGGTAGGTCATTAATGACCCGATTAGTTCTTCAAGAGGGAAGTTGTTTAGATCTTTCGCCTCTTGAATAGCAATGACTTTAGGATCCCAATTCTTAGGAAGGGATCTTAGAATCTTATTTACGAGCTCAAAATCCGAAAAACTTTTTCCGAGTCCTTTTACACCGTTGACGACATCCGTGAAACGGGTAAACATGTCGCCAATAGTCTCACTCGATTTCATCCGGAAAATTTGGAAAGAATGTAACAAAAGATTGATTTTTGACTCTTTCACTCTACTTGTGCCTTCGTGAGTTACTTCGAGTGTGTGCCAAATATCAAATGCAGTTTCACAAACCGAAACACGGTTGAACTCGTTTTTATCAAGCGCACAAAATAAGGCATTCATAGCCTTTGCATTAAGAGCGAAAGCCTTCTTCTCCAATTCAATCCAATCGATCATTGGAAGAGAAGACTTCGAAAATCCATTTTCGACAAGATTCCAAAAGTTCAAAATCCATAGAAATAAGAAAGATCCTCATTCGGGTCTTCTAATAGGTGTAGTCTGTCCCATTGAACATGGGTGGACGTGTAATAGAATGGCCCTCTTGGGTTTTAATCCATTTGAGAGTTAACCCCGCTCTGATATCAATTGTTAGGATCAAGAGCACTAAGAGGGGGGGTGAATTAGTGCAGCGGAAAACCTTCTACGAAAAATAAAAACTGCGTTCGTTCGTTAAAAGTGATTTTGGTAAGAAAGCCGATTCGTAAAACACTTTAACTTTTGTTTAAGCGAGATGCAACAAAGATATAAATGCAGTTTGTAGTTATGATTCTAATCAGATAGTAGGCGCAAACTGAAATATGATATTCGTACGAAAAAATTGATTTACGTCTAAATGCTGATTCGTAAATCACTTGATTAAGCGAGATGCAGTTTAAGCAAGGATATAAAGGTAGTTTACAATTATGATATAAATCAAAACGTAAACGCAAACAGAAATATGATGATTGTACGATAAAACTGATTTACGTCTAAACGCCGATTCGGAAAGTGCAAAGCTTGAAACCCGATCGTATATGCGCAGAAAGCAGTAAGCTTTAGAGGACGTTTGCAGTAAAGATAATATGCTCAAAGTAAATGCAAACTGAGATTTAGAGTGGTTCGGTCAATCTTGACCTACTCCACTTTTGGCTTCCTCCACCGACGAGGTCACCGACGTCAACTAGAGGCCTTCCTTCAATAGGCGAAAGTCAACCACTCTTTTATAGTTTCACTCCTTTTGACGGGCTTAGGAGACAACCCTTATAGAATTTTCTCTCCTCTCTTTAAAGCTCAGAACTTGGAAGAAAAGAGGGAGAAGAACTTTTGGCCTTTACAACAATTTTGAGCTCTAAAAATCACAGAACAAGATTAGGATTTCGGTGTATATTCAGTGCCCTTTCAATGCTGAATGGGTGGGGTATTTATAGGCCCCAACCCAGTTTGAATTTGGAGCTCAAAATTGTCAATTCCCGGAATTCCGGGATCTGGCGGTTGCACCTCCTGACTGTGGCGGTTGCATCGCCTGGCAGAGCTCGAAGACTGAGCCTCTGGGCGGTGCCACCTCCTGTCAGGGGTGATTGCACCTCCTGCCGGAGCTTGAAGACTGAGCTCAGGCGGTGCCACCGCCTGACTGAGGCGGTTGCACCTCCTGCCAAAGCTCAAAGACCAAGCTAAGGCGGTGCCACCTCCTGTCAGGGGAGGTTGCACCGCCTAGTCTCGCTCGGAGACTAAGCCCAGGCGGTGCCACCTCTTGGCTGGGGCGGTTGCACCGCCCAGTCTCGCTCGGAGACTTAGCCCAGGCGGTGCCACCTCCTGGCTTGGGCGGTTCAACCTCCTGCCAGAAATTAGGGTCCGAATGGGTTGATCTATTCGGCCCAATTTGGGTTTTTCAGGGGCCCAATTGCCCCAAGATTAAGTTAATGGGATCACCTCCCATTTCCAACTTAATCATTGTGCTAACTATGATATTTCCTAAGACATTTACTGCAACTTGCTTCGGTGCGTCAATCGCTTCTTCCGGCGAGCTTCCGACGAACTTCCGTCGATCATCCGATGAACCCTCGGTGATGCTCCTGCGGACTTCCGGCAAACTCCTGGACTTGTGACAATCCACTTGGCGAGCTCCGACAAGCTTCTTTGGCAAGCTCATGGACTTCTCGGATTTGTCCTCGCAGAACCTCCGACGATTGTCCGAACTTCCGTCGAACTCTCGAACTCCCAACGTGATCATTGTCTTGACTCCGGCGCAACTCCTGCTGCATATCTTACTTTCATCGTAGTTAATCCTGCATACTTTTCTCAACATATAGATTAGATAACAAATGACAATTGACTTCATCATCAAAATCCGAGATTCAACAAAAAGATTGTAAGAGGAGTATTTGATCCTTCCTCTTCAAAGTGATTCGCTAGTGGAAGTTGGGAGCCTCATCAAAGAAGGCTTCGCAAGTGGATGTAGGTTATTTGACTGAACCACTTTACATTGTGGTGTTCCTTGAATGTATGAGTGTTTAATTTTCTGAACCACTTATCTTCTTAGTAGCAAACTGTTCGGTTTTCTTCTCCCTACTCTTTACTTCCTTCACTCAAGCTATTTTAGCTAAGTCATCCTTCATTGAATCGAAATCTCTACACATTTACGAAATCGATTTCAAACTTACGAGTTTTAATCTGCTGCACTAATTCAACCCCCCCCCCCTCTTAGTGTCGCTCCGATCCCAACAGTATCATCAACCATCCAACATTCCGTAAGCGGATCAATCAGTGAACTCATTCTCCAATGAGCACCTGCACTGTATCCCTAGTGTCCCTACATGAGTAGCTGTGAGACCAATCATCTCCATCATATAAATGAGTATACAGTACACCAATATGTTTGGTTTTCTTGATGTCTCTCTCGAGTAATCTATGATCAAGATTATTTTAGGTTTATGTTTAAAGGTGAATCGGTCTCATTATCGTGATCTCATCATGATCCGATTCCCATTATATAGATCCATAGACAACACTATATATATATATATATATATATATATATATATATATATATATATATATATATATATATATATATATATATATGTTATCACTCACATAATTGGCTTATAGGGCACCTATAACTAGCAATCTTCCATTTGACCTAAAGCCAATTACCTATGTGTTTGATCCCTATTAGATCTCTATGACTCTTAAAGATAATTTGAGATAACGGCGTCGTTAATGGATCTACGATGTTATCTTGGGATGAAACTCTTTCCACTTCTATATCTCTTTGGGCGACAATCTCTCTGATCAGGTGGAACTCCTCAGAATATGCATTGACTTCTGATAAGACATAAGTTCCTTTGTTTGAGCAATTGCCTTATTGTTATTGCAATATAAGGGAATCGACTCCTCATTGCCCGGCATGACTCCTAGATCTATGATAAACTTCTTTATCCAGACTTCCTCTCATGCTGCCTCTACCGCAGTAATGTACTCTACCTCTGTGGTCAAGTTAGCAGTGGTGTCTTGTTTGGAACTATTCCAGTATACTGCTCCTCCATTCAAGGTGAACATATACTTTGAACTAGACTTGCTATTATTGGTATTAAACTAGAAGCTCGAGCCAATATAGCTCTCAACCTTGAGACTAGTTCCTCCATATCCCAGTAAAAGATCCTCAGTACTTCTCAAGTACTTAATAATACACTTTATTGCTTTATAGTACTCCAAGTCTAGATCCGTCTGATATCTGCTCGTGACACTCAAAGCATGTGCTATATCAGGCTTGATATATATATCATAGCATAAATGATAGACCGTATCACTAAGGCATAGGGTATCTTATCCATTTCGGCCCTTTCTTCAGGAGTCTTTAAGGACATACTCCTAGAAAGCGATATCTCATGTCTCATTGGTACGAGACATCTCTTGGAATTTTTTATACCAAACCTTTTGACAATGGTATCTATGTCCCTGGACTAGGACAAACCAAGCATCCTCTTGAATCTATATCTATATATCTGAATCCCCAATATGTAGGATGCTTCCCCTAAGTCCATGGAGAAGTGTCTAGATATCCAAGCCTTTACTATAGAGAGCATCTTTATATCATTCCTAATGATGAGGATGTCATCCACATATAGCACCAAAAATGTGATAGCACTCTCACTTATCTTCCTATACACACAAGGCTCATCTTCATTCTTAATGAAGTCATAAGATTTGATCGCCTCATCAAATCTTATATTCCAACTTTGGGAAGCTTTATTTAGTCCATAAATGGACCTAAGCAACCTGCCCATCTTATTTGGACTATTCTTGGATATGAATTCCTTAGGTTGTATCATATACACCTTTTCATCGAGGTTGCCATTGAGAAATGTGATTTTCATATCCATATATCAGATCTCATAATTATAGTGTGCTGTAAGAGCCAATAGAATTCAGATGGATTTTAGCATGGCTACGAGTGAAAAGTTTTCATCATAGTCTACACCTAGCTTTTAACGATACCCCTTAATCATTAGCTTTGCTTTATAGGTCTTCGCTTTCCCATCTACTCCGATCTTATTCTTGAAGATGCATTTGCAACCAATGGGTACAATACTCTTAGGTGTATCAACTAAGTTCCAAACCTTATTAGAGTACATGGAATCCATCTTAGAATTCATGGTCTCTTGCCACTTCCCAGAGTCTATACTCATACTAGCTTCCTCATAGGTCTGAGGATCAATATCCTCAACATTCTCTCCTCTGATATATCTCACATATCTCTAAGGAGGATGAGACACTCTATCGGACCTACGTAAAGTCGAAACTTGTGTGCTAGGTACCTGAACAGACTCTGGTTGTGGAATGGTGCTTGAGCTAGGTTCTCTAATCTCATTCAACTCTAACATACTCCCACTGTCTTCACCAAGAATGTGTTCCTTCTCAAGGAACACTGCTCTCTTGGCAACAAAAACCTTTTGATCCTCGAGGTGATAGAAATAATACCCATTAGTTTTCTTGGGGTATCCCACGAATATGCACCGTTTTGTCCTGGATTCCAATTTGTCGGGGTAGTGCCTTTTGATGTAGGCAAGACAGCCTCAAATCTTAACAACCTTAAGATCGGGATTCTTCCCTTTCCATATCTCATATGGAGTAGATACTACCGACTTAGTTGGAATTCTATTTAGAAGGTAAGCTATGATCTTTAAGGTATATCTCCAGAATAAGATGGGAAGGTCGGCAAAACTCATCATAGACCGTATCATGTCTAACAGTGTGTGATTTCTCCTCTCGGGTACACCTTTGAGCTGAGGTGTATAAGGAGGTATCCATTGAGATAAAATTCTATAGTCATTGAGAAATTGGGTGAACTCTGTACTCAAGTACTCACCTCCTTGATCTAATCGAAGAGTCTTGATACTTTTTCAACTTTGGTTCTCTACTTTATTCTTATACTTTCTGAATTTCTCGAGGGCCTTGGACTTATACTTCATCAAATACACATGTCCATACCTTGAGAAATCTTTAGTAAAAGTAATGAAGTAGGAGTAACCACCTATGACATGAGTTGACATGAGACCACATACATCACTATGTATGAGTTCCAACAGCTAAGTGGCTCTCTATCTAGTTCTACTAAATGAAGAGTTGGTCATCTTTCTACGAAGTCAAGGTTCGCAAGTCATATATGACTCATAGTCGAATGGATCTAGGTATCCATCCTTTAACAACTTTTGAATCATTCCTTCACGGATATGACCTAGCCTACAATATCATAGATATGCATTGTTCACCTTATCTCGTTTCCTCTTAGGCTCACTTACACTCATGATGTGTGGAGCAGTGTCTAGCATAAACATAATCTTATCATCTATTATTATCAAATAATTATTGTTCACAAAAATTAATTTATATCCACTAACTATCAAACATGAAATGGAAATAATATTTTTGATAATAGAAGGAACAAAATAATATGCATCTAATACAATAATAGCTCCACCAAACAAATTTAGGGTGACCTCGCCAATAACCATTGCAGCAACTTTTGCTCCATTGCCCATCTTGAGGTCCATCTCGCCTCTCACCAATCTCCTAGGGCTTGCCAGAACCTACAATAAATTATAGATGTGATAAGCACTACCGATATCCAATACCCATGTGTTATCATAAGATTTTGACAAATGGAGATTGATCATGAATGTATCTAAAGCTTCTCCAAGCTTCTGTTTCACCCTCTCTACAAGATACTCTTTGCAGTTCCTCTTCCAATGCCCATTTTTGCCATAGTAGAAGCATTGGCCTTTATCCTTTGTTGGGTCTTTCTTAACAACATTTGCTTTACCCAGTCTGCCCTTGCCCTTGCCCTACTTAAGAGACTTTTATGTCTTCCTTTTCTTTCTAGTCTCACTAATATAGAGAACTAGCTTCACTTTCTTGATGGTGCTTTATGCCACCCTCAACATATTGAGGAGCTCAGGGAGAGCCACCTCAATCTTGTTCATATTAAAATTCATTATAAATTGAGAAAAATGAATCAGGTAGGGACTGAAGCATAAGGTCCACACACAGGTCATCCTCTAGGGTCATCCTTAAACTTGTGAGTTTTTCTATCAACTCAATCATCTTTAGGACATGGTTATGACTAGTATCCCTCAGTCATCCTAGTACGGAAGAAACTCGTGGATATCTCATATTACTGAGTCATTCCTTGTTCCTCAAACAATTTACAAAGATGTAGGAGAATGGATCTAGCATCCATTTTTTCATGTTGTCTCTGTAACTCAGGAGTTATAGAGCCCAATATGTAATACTAAGCAAGAGTGGAGTCATATATATATTTCACGTAGCGAGTGATCTCATCATTGCTTGCCCCTTCATCGGGCGTAGGCATCATTGTATCAAAGACGTACGCGATTTTCTCCATCGTGAGAACGATTCTCAAGTTGTAGAGCCAATCCATATAATTTGGACCAGTGAGGCGGTTGACATCAAGTATGCCACGTATGGGATTAGAAAATGACATAATTATGAAAATAAAGATGTAGCAAAAATAAATAATATGTATATTTTATAAAAAATAAATAATTAAGATATGAACTTCTATCTTAATCTACTCCCACTATTTTCTCACAATTCACATAACTTCCCTCTGGTATATGAATCGAAGACCCACGATAGATCTCTGGTGGGGATCGGGATCCAATCGACATCTCTAATTCCCGTCCTATTCGGCCTCCGAACCACCATGGCCTTGAGTGACTCGACTAACCATGGTGTTTAGTTAAGTCATCACCATCATTACAAGACAAGTCTGATTCGCTAATATGCCCTCAAGTGACTTGACCAAACATACCATTTCCTCAGGTCAACAATGACATCTTTATGTCGTAAGCAAGATAGCGAATTGTGATATATGTGAGCCTTGAGTGACTCGACCAACTCAACCTACGTTGGGAATTAGTCCCCACCTATAATGATGGAAGGCCACGTGGGTTAATCTAATTTCCTCACGTTTACCGACTTAATATTATCGAGAGAGTGGATTTTTGATTTGGTATTCTAATATGACATATCACACATATATATATTTAATATATATTTACATCGCATGCAAATATATATACATATATCTAGTAGGTGTACAAGTAATCACACATCACGTAGGCAATCACATCAGATGATCATGGACCACATCATAATATTATTAGGCCTGAGCTAATGGGCCTAATCACTTATATCAAGATCTATATGTGCAACGATGCATCTCCATGCCTCATGATCGTCCATCTTGTCCTCGTTAGTTCTGTCAGCATCTCGGCGTAACTCCATGCACCACGATCGTCCGTCTCGACTCATGGGTCCCACTATTGCCACCACGCTCCCACTGTGCCTTCCTATGTAATTACAACTTAATCATAAGCATGCATGCTCGATAATAAACGAGAAATAAATTGGAGGCTCGTAGACTCCAATAATAATAATAATCATATCACGTACACATACATCACATGGTCCATGATTATCCATTCACATCATACATTACATGTATATATCATCATCATGTAGGTGTTGGGAAATCTGGGGCGACATCACATGCACAGTAGAAGAATAGAAAAACAAAATCCCAGAATTCTCGTAGAAAAGAAGGTATTATCGTCGTGTAAAAGTTGGTGCGCAAAAACTTATGAAATCTAAAAACTACACATAAGAGAATTACCTAGGGAGATCATATATCCCTGAAAACCTACAGATCTATAGGAGATGATGAAGGAGGTCAATTGTCCTCCTCTCTAGCGATGATCCACACGGTAGGGGTGGTGAAGATGCTCCTCGAATCGCTGCCCAAAACTCTTCCTCGCGCGTACCATGCAATCAAGAAGGGGCTACCCCTTCTTACTGTCCACACGCCCCAAATAGGGGATGCAATATTAGGAGGAGAGGGAGAGAGGAGAATAGGAGGAGGCAGCTAAAAAGAACCTTTAGCCTATGGGTCTTTGGTTCCCTCCTATTTATAGAGACCCTCGTCAACTTAACCCTAATGGATCCTTCTATATTGGGTACTGGATCTCCATCTAACTACCCAAGCCTCTTAGATTAGTGGGTCTCTACCCAATAATCTCTTATTGGATCTCATCCGTAGGATACAATAATTTAGGGGCTTATTGGATATCCAATAAGATAGGGGCTCTAGCAGATATCTCATATCCAAACCTCTACTCGTTATAATGCCTACCATATGTGTATAACTCTCTAGGCCCAATATTGAGCTGGTTGTGAGTCATACCTGCAGAACTCCCTTTGGCTCAGTGAAATATTATTTCCATAATAATTCACTCGACTCATCGACTACGGATGTACTAGGCCACTACGTCGCAGTCCCCAAACAATATAGGAGAATCCAATTCTTTAGACTTATCTGTCCTCAGTTATCATGTATTTATAGTCCCATATCCATCTAATACTCGAGAGACCATATACTGAGCATGGTACTGTTAGGCTAAAAAAGTTTCTACTCGAGTCTCGCTCTAATCGGATTCTCTCTCGGAGAACTCTTTCTCTCTCAATCTGAATGACCTTGGTTAGGGATTTTCTGAGCAAGAACATATGAAACATTCCTCTTATGACATTGAGAGTAGATGATTCTCTATTGACACTCAATAATCCTTGTAAGGTTGACTACTACTCTCGATGACCGGTAGTGATAGATCTGGAACCGCCAGATCAATAAGTCTAGTATTAAAGAGTGGAGTGTTATGATTGAGTCAACACTAAGAGAGAGGGGGGGGGGGGGGGGGTGGTAAATTAGTGCAGCGGATAAAATTACATCAGTTCAAAAATTCTTACGTTCGATTAAAATTGATTTCGGAAAGATGTTAACATGAAACACGTTCGTAAGGGTATGCAGCTAAAGTAATGAGGAAGTATGGTAGTTTGCAATAAATGTAAATAGCAAAGCAGAAATGTAAACTATATTTTATAGTGGTTCGGTCGTTGTGACCTATATCCACTCTATCGATTCCTCTTCCGTCGAGGCCACCGACATCCACTAATGATCTTCTTTTAACGGGCGAAGATCAACTACCCTTTTACACCCCTCTTCTCCTTTTCACAGGTTTAGGAGACAACCTTTTACAAGCACTCTCTCCTCCCTAAATAGAATTCTAAACTTAGAACTAAAAGAGGGGATCTCTCAAGTGATTACAATAGTATTTTCTCACTTTTAAGCTCTTTGTGCTTGTGTATGTTAACCAGGGATGAGAGAGGTATTTATAAGCCTCAAGTGGATTCAAACTTAGAGCCTAAAATATCTCATCCTCGGTTTTCAGGGTATTAGCGGTACCACCGCTTGTGTTGGGCGATACCACTGCCTGCAGCACTGACATTGGGCGGTACCACCGCCTGAGACCCTGCCACTAGGCAGTACCACCGCTTGACGGTCTCTCGGAGACTATGTCTGAGCGGTACCACCACCCAGACCGATGGTACCACCGCTTGACATAGTCTCGGAGATTGTGCCACGATGGTTTCATTTGTTTGGTCACTATTTGAGCTTTTTCACTTGCCTCAACACAGCCCAAACTTGGGCCCAATTGGCCCCTAATTGAGTTGGCCCAATTCCAACCCAATTATGTGCTAACTATGAATTTTAAGGCATACATTAAGTCATTAAGCTAAATAAGTTTGGTAAGTTTAGTTTTCTTTCGGCGAGCTTCCAACGATCTTTCGACGAACTTCCGATGATCTCTTGGCAATGTTCCAGCGAACTCCCGACAAGCTCCTGGACTTCAAGACGATCTTCTTGGTGAGTTCCGATGAGCTTCTTTGGCAAGCTCATGGACTTCTTGGTCAATTCTGGCAGAACTTACGATGAACGTTTGGACTTCCGACAAACTCTCGAACTCCCAACGAAATCTCATTCTTGACTCTATGACTTCATTTTGCTTTATGCCTTGATCGCTATCGTAGTTAATCCTACACACTTAAAACCTACTTCGATCTAGATAATTATTATAAAGCAAATCAAATATTATCCAACATGTCATTGGTTTATTGGTGCTTCGTCCGAATCTTTGTCGCATCATCCTCTCTTGCGGCGTATTGCCCAATTGGCTAGTTGACCTACACAACTCCGATATCTTTGGTGTAATTTTCACTCTTCTTGGCCCGATGCTCGTACTCATGGTCCGAAGCCTTCTGTCGATACGTCAACCGATCCTCCGGCTCGACATCCAATCTTTTGACATGTTCCACTCCGGCCCAACATGATTCTTCCTGCTTTAATTATCTCTCCCTGATCGAAGCTTCCTGCGTCACTCAAAACACAAATCAAATTATAAACACTATCAATTGGTTTCATCATCAAAATTCGAGATTCAATAATCTCCCCCTTTTTGTTGATGACAACCAATTGATGACGGAGATAACCTTAACTCCCCTCTATCAATATGTCATATTGATAGAACTCTTGAATTAAAAAATCCGAGCAACATGTTATCATAAAATCATGTATAACATCATCATACTTCTCCCCTTTTGTCATCAACAAAAAGGAGACGTGCAACTTTCAAGATTTAGAGATATAAGCTTAGGAATTTAGCAAATTTCCCATCACTTTAGAACATACATAATCACCATATCATCATTTAATTTTAAAGATGTGCAAGATTACAAATTTTACAAGTTTGCACTTTTGCTTCTTAAGATAGGGAAGCTAACAATTTTTGGTGATGTTCAAGATAGCAAGTTCTTTCTTCTCTTTTGAGAAGTGTAATTTTTTGCTTTCTTTGCAAAGTGCAAGTTAGAAAAAATTTACATCATTTTACAACATGTAAGTTAGCAATTTAGAAAGTGTTACTTCTCTTTGAAGTATAAAGGCTAGCAAGAGAGTAATGCATCATTTTTAGAATATGCAAGCTAGCAAAATTTACTCCCCCTTTGTCATGGTAAAAAAAAAGGGAAGAATATAATTTTGTAATGTTTTTTCCCTTTACAACAATTTTCATTACAAAGATAAAGTATCATTCTTAATTCAATATGTTTGTGCATCATTATAGTTTTAAATTAAGACATGCACAATTTCAAAACCTTACATTTCATCCTTCATGCATGATACCAAAAATAAATCAATAATCACTATGGGCATATCATACATGATACTCAAGCATTCATGATACATCATTTATTTTCTCCCATGCAAATCATCATGTATATTTTTAAAATATAAAATCACCATTACATGCATGATCATCATTCATAATTTCAAAATGTAAAATCATCAAACATGAAACAAACATTTATTTTTAAAACATTCATCATTATTTTTAACTCATTCAATTTGTCAAATCAACAAGGTCACTTTCAAAAGATTCAAAATGAAATAAAGAGATTCATCGATCTCTTGAAATGCAAGTGATTTCCTTTCTCCCCTTTGTCATTGTAATTAAGAAAGAAGAAAAGGGAAATAATGCATAGCAGAACTCAAGTCATAAATTTTTAAGATGTCAAGTAGCATATCATATCATGGTTTATTAGGATAAGTCTCCTTTTTAGTGAATAGCAAAAAGAATCGAGAATAAAGTATAAAAAATCTTGATTTATCGAAAACTTTCAAGTTGTAATCAAAAGAACAATTTAGATAATTTTTCTCTTTAGCAAACGGCAAAAAGAGACATAAGAGATTAAATGAGAGATCTTGATTTATATAAGGAAAATTTCAAGTTATAATTTTGAGAAATCAAGATCATGATATAGACAAAATTCATTCAAATTCATAATCATCAAAATCACTTTCATAATCCAAGAAATTCATAAAAATGATACAAATAGATTCATCAATATCCCTTTTTGAAAACTCGATAAGGTAGGGATTGAGAAATTTTAAAGAAAAATGCTTTCCTCCTTTTTGTTTCAACTTATATGATTGATGCCCTTTTCTTTTATGCCAAATCCACTCATCATTGATTAAAATCGAAACACAAATTTTATCGTCGAAATCATCATGACCAATCACATTAAACATGAGGCTTCTTTTAAACAAGAAATTTGATTTTTCATTTTGATTCCAATGATAATACACTTTCCTTTTTATGTATTTCATTTTATGTGATTAATTTCATATAAGTATGCTCAAGTTTTTTTTTGTATGAAAACCATCTATCATGTTTAAAATCGAAAAGCAATACAAAATCATCAAGATACATAATTATTTTTTTTAAAACATACATAAGATTAATCTTATTAGATGTGCAAGAATTAGATCTAACATTTTGTTCCTTTATCATAAAATATGTAATTTTCATGATCATTTTCAAAATCACTAAAAAGATAAGCATAGTCTCAATTTTTATATATTTTTTAATAATTTATATATAAATTTTCTAAACTAATTTAAAAATGACTTATAAAATGCATCAAGTAATTTCAAAATAAAGCAAAGGGGTTTTGGTTACCTCGTTGTCGAAAGTCGTTAGGGCGTAGTTTGCCCCCTCGCCTTTGTTGGTTTGCTCCTCGTCTTCGGAGGTACTTGATTTGTCCAAAGTCGCTTTGAGTGTCTTCTTCTTCTTTGGCAACGTCTTCTTTTTAAGTTTATTTTTATTCTTCGATTCTTTTAAAATTTTCTTTAAGCTTTATTGTTAAGAGTTCAAAATCATCATCACTTGAGCTTTTGCTCGAGTGGTTGTCATTTGTTCTAAGTGCCAAATCCTTCATATTCTTTGGAAGGTTGTTCTCAAATTTATCATATTCAATATGTGTCATACAACTCATTTCATAGGTCATTAAAGACCCAATAAGTTCTTCGAGTGGAAAATGGTTCAAGTTCTTTGATTTTTATATTGCCGTTATTTTCAAATCCCAATTGTTAGAAAGTGATCTTAAAACTTATTAACAAGTTCAAAATTCAAAAAATATTTGCTAAGAGCTTTTAAGTCATTGATGACATCCGTAAAATGGGTATACATTTCAATAATGGTTTCGCTTGGTTTCATTCGAAATAGTTCAAAATCATGCATTAAAAGATTGACTTTAGACTTTTTAACTCTATTAGTGCCTTCATGTGTGATTTCAAGAGTATGCCAAATATTGTACCCAGTTTTGCAAATAGAAACCCGGTTAAATTCGTTCTTATCTAAAGCGCAAAATAGCATTTATAGCTCGAGTATTTAAAGAAAAAGTTTCTTCTCCAAATCATTCCATTCTTTTATTGGAGTAGAAGACTTTTTAAAGCTGTTTTCGATAATATTCTATAAATTCAAATCCATAGAAAGCAAAAAAACTCTCATTCGAGTTTTCCAATAAGTGTAGTCCATCTCATTGAATATGGGAGGATGAACGATAGAAAAGCCCTCTTGAAAGCCGAAAAGAGCCATTTTTCTTGGGTGTTAAACTAAACGAGAAAGAACGTGGCTTTGATACCAATGTTAGGATTGAGTCGGCACTAAGAGGGGTCGGATAAAATTACATCGGTTAAAAAATTCTTATGTTCGATTAAAACTGTTTGCGGAAAGATTTTAACTTGAAACACGTTCGTAAGGGTGTGCAACTAAAGTAATGAGGAAGTATGGCAGTTTGCAATAAATGTAAATAGTAAAGTAGAAATGTAAACCATATTTTATAGTGGTTTGGTGATTATGACCTACATCCACTCCACCGATTCCTTTTCCGTCGAGGCCATCGGCATCCACTAACGATCTTCTTTTAACGGGCGAAGATCAACTGCCCTTTTACACCCCTCTTCTCCTTTTCACAGGTTTAGGAGACAACCTTTTACAAGCACTCTCTCCTCCCTAAATAGAATTCTAAACTTAGAACTAAAAGAGGGGATCTCTCAAGTGATTGTAATAGTGTTTTCCCACTTTTAAGCTCTCTATGCTTGTGTATGTTAACCAAGGATGAGAGGGGTATTTATAGGCCTCAAGTGGATTCAAACTTGGAGACTAAAAATGTCTCATCCCCGGTTTTTGGGGTACTAGCGGTACCACTACGGTGGTACCACCGCCTACAGTATTAACACTACATGGTACCATCGCCTAGTCTGGCAGTATCACCACCTAACACCCTACCACTCGGAGGTACCACCGCCCAATCTAGTAGTACCATCGCTTGACAGTCTCTCGGAGACTATATCTGGGCGGTACCACCGCTTGACATAGTCTCAGAGATTGTGCCACGACGGTTTCACTTGTTAGGTCACTATTTGGGCCTTTTCACTTGCCTCAACACAGCCCAAACTTGGTCCCAATTAGCTCCTAATTGAGTTGGCCCAATTCCAACCCAATTATGTGCTAACTACGAATTTTAAGGCATACACTAAGCTAAATAAGTCCGGTAAGTCTAGGTTTCTTCCAACGAGCTTCGACAAAATTCTAAACATGATGTTTGATGTAATGCTTATGTATGTCCATATCTTTTGGTAGGGACGGTCGAAGGCTTAACAGCCCCATTTTAGTTGGGTTTGGTGGTTGTTTTAGGCTTGTAAATAAAGATTATGTCATGTGGACACTTGTGAGAGATATTCGGCATGTAGTGGAACATTTTGACCCTTCGTTGTGTAACCGTTCAGACCTTGTAAAGTCTGTTTGTAATTTGCATTGGCTATGAAGTATTTTCTAAAATATTGCTTGTGGATCCCAAGTAAGGTGCTTTCTCTAACCCATTTTCTCTTTTTATAGGTTCTAAGGGACTATGAAAGGTTTCAGGGAGGCTGACCTTTGCAAACGGATACGCAAGGGTGCCACACGACTTAGGCAAAACCAGCTAAGTCCATGACAGATGGTATCAGAGTGGGACAAACACTCTTAGAAATACTCGGCATGCAAACGTGGGGGACCAAGCGGGGTTGCATTGTGGGCAGCCAGCACACGCGACCATATGGGGGAAAACATGCATGGAGATTTAGGGAAAAGGAGTCGCTCAAAGGAGCGGGCATATGAGATTGACATTCAGAGGAACGACCAACCCTTTGTGTAAGAGGCACCATGAGAATAAGTAAGCTTGGAAGAATGCGTAGCACACAAAGATTGGGATGGCTGAGTTTGAGCTACGGCTCAACGTTGGTAACCATACTTGATAATGCTCATGGCAAACGATGCACTTGGTAAAGGATGAGACAATGCAAGGTGGAATGGGTTGCTCAACGATCGATAGAGTTATGAAAAGCTCACAGAGGTGAGGGGAATTGCTAACTCGAAGAATTCGATACTCGTGCAAAGGCTTGTATGCGAACGATAGAGTGTTCGTGGCCATTCCTAGGCGATCGAAACTCGGCACCATGGAGTATTGAAACTTTCTCTTCAGCATGAGAAGGATACGTTTGTAGGATGCTGAAGTGTGCAGTGAGTTCAGCATGTTGCTAGGCCTTGATTGGTGCAGCGAGGACTATAATGGTGTGGAGTTGTAATCTAGCAAGTGCGTTTGCGGGAGGCGGAACAATGCACAATTTGTTCAGCAAGATGGAGTAGTCCAAGGGGATGGTGGTCTCCAAAACTTTCAAAGAGATGAAAGCAAAGAGAGAAGTTGCTCCAATGGGATAGATATGCAGTAGGAAATAAGTCTCGACTCTCTAGAGGGAGAATCATGTACAATAGACCACACATGTTGATGAGAAGTACCTAAAAAAAAAATAACTCCATGAAGCTCAATGGACCGAGCGAGTGGCGATGAGTCGTCGCATGATCTCACTTGAGAGAATGCATTGGTGGATGCATTGCGAGATCAAGTGGGGGAGCGACCTAAAGCAACACAAATGAAGGCACACTTGGAGTCGATATGGAGATCAGACTCAAGGGAGGGCTGACCCGTAGAATGGTGGGCACGAGGGCCACCATCAACTCAATGTAAAACGAGGAGCGGAGCAACTTGGGTATAACTTGGCAAAGTACCCAAGCTACATAAAGGGAGCCGACATAGAAGATGAAACATGGAGCGGAGGCATAGAATTTTCCTTGGATAGAGGTCAACGACATGAACTCTTGCAAAGGCAAGAGCGGGATTATGCTTTTTCCATGGGTCCCTCATTCTGATGGAGCGGGCTCATCCTGCATAGTGCCAAAGACGAAGGGAGCTTCGAGGCACATGCACCTTACATCATAGAAGCATTTAATGGGGGAGCTGAGGTGACTTAACTTGCAGAGGCGAAGTTGGGTTCAGAAGGCCTTGGCACGGGGCAAGAGGACGTGGAGGTGGGTACTCTTGAAGAATATGCCACAGTGCTGCCATTCAAGTTGCCATGAAGAAAGTGGTGCGCAGCGGAGATTGTGCTGGTAGGGGAAGAGGCCCAGGATCCAAACAATGGTATACTAATTTCAGCAAAGTTGGTGGACTTCGGGAGTTACTAGGCAACGGACTGTCCTAGAGCGGTGCTTCGTCTAGGTGTGACTTGAGAGGAGGCGGATGAAGGTCGATTGCCAAAGGAGAAAACACAATCGAAGGTGGAAGAGGCCCTGCGATATGTTAGCAAAGGCCACACATGGTGGGATCACAAACCGAGTTCATCCCACAAGGATCAGAATGCAATAAAGATGTCACCAGGAGGTGATATGTTGCAACGGATCATGGTGGAACAGTTCGTGGTAATACGATACACACGAATATTACCCCGTGAAGGACTATATCATACAGAGGTATCATCGAGAGCTACTGGGAGCTCTACTTCGGTGAACAATACGACAATAAGAAGGGCTATGGCTTCAAGGAGTGAAGGCCATGGTACCGTAGAGGCGAGTCTTCCATGCGTGCATCGAAGTTTACATCGGATGAAAGCCTTGGTCATCAGCATATGAGGGCTGTGTATCATGAGAGAAAAGTTCAAATGCAAGTACCAGTGAGTCCGAGGGAAAAGTTCCCGTGGGAGGGACTTGATCATGTAGAGGTATGATCAAAACAACTGGAGAGTTGGACTGCTCCAGAACCTATATTCGCTTAAGGGAGCCCGATAAGTCAAAGGACAAGGTCGAGTAAGCGAACGTTTTTATCAAGGAAGTTAAGGAGAACAGAATCGGTGCAAACCCTACAACATGATGGCATAGGCCATGTATAGGAGTTGCTTTTGGTTTGTTTGATATAATGCTTATGTATGTCTGTATCTTTTGGTTTGTTCATACTTTGCACAACATGTAGAGGGATGGTCGAAGGTTTAACAAGCCCATTTTAGTTGGGTTTGGTGGTCGTTTTAGGCTTGTAAATAAAGGTTATGTCATGTGGATGTTGAATCTCATTTTTGATGATGAAACCAATTGATAATTATGTTTATGTTTAACTGCATTTTGAGTGATGCAGGTCTACTTGATCAGGATTAGACAATTAAGGCAGGAGGAATTGACGTTTCGCCGGAGGAGATCACGTTAGGATATTGGATGGCAGAAGGCTTTGGACGTCGGCATCAGGCCAAGAGCGGAATTGCGCCAAGGATATCGGGGTTGCGGAGGTCAACCGTCGATTGGGCAACAAGCCGCAAGAGAGGACGATGCGCTAAAGAATCGGACGAAGCGCCAACCAATGACGTGCCGAACGGAACGTCAATTCGTGTTGTAATAATTGTCTAGATCGGAGTAGAGTTTTGGCTTGTGTGTGCAGGATTAACTATGATAACGACGAAGACATAAAGCGAAACAAAGTGTTGGAGTCAAGCACGAAGGATTCGTTGTGAGTTCAAGAGTTCGACAGAAGTCCGAAGGTTCGTCGGGAATGCTGTCGGAACTAGCCAAGAATAAGTAGGGAGCTTGCCGAAGGGTTTTTCGGAAGCTCACCGGAAGGTTCGTTGGAAGTTCGCGGAGCTCGCCGAGAAAGATCGGAGCTGGCCGAAGAAGCTCGTTGGAACTCGCCAAGATCAAATCATGAAGTCAAGGAGCTTGCCGGGAGTCCGCAGAATGGTTTCTGAGAGTTTATCGGAAGATCGTTGGAAGTTCACCGGAAGCTCGCCGGAAGAAGTCTTGACTTACGAACTTTGTAATAGCTTAGAAAATATCTTTAAATTCGTAGTTAGTATGTTAATTAGGATTAGGATTAGGTATTAATCCTATAACCCAAGTAGGGGCCAATTGGGCCCGAGTTCGGACTGGTTTGGGCCAAGTTTGGAGCCCAACCAGTGAGCTAAATTGGCCTAGGCGGTGGCACCGCCCAGCACCCGAGAGCTGGGCGGTGGCACCGCCCAACACTGTCAATGTCTGATAGTGACAGGCGGTGGCACCGCCACTGACAGGCGGTGGCACCGCCAGCATCGGGAACCCAAAGAGAATTCAAATTTTGGAGCCCAAATTTGAATTCTCTTGAGGCCTATAAATACCCCTCAAATCTCAGTTGAGATTACAACTTTTTGAGCAGCAATTGTTTGAGAGAAAGGTCTTAGAAAAGTCTTTGCTAGTCTTATTTTCAATTTGCTAGTGTTCACCTCCTTCTTTCTTGCTGAAAATCTATAAGAGAGTGAACCGCTTGTAAAAAGTTGTAAGAGGGGTATTTGCCCTTCCATTTCAAGAGATTTGCTAGTGGAAGGTGGGAGCCTCATCGAAGAGGGGCCTCGCAAGTGGATGTAGGTCATTTGACCGAACCATTGTAAAATCGACGTGATCTTTGGTTTGCATTTACTTATTGTCATTTACATTACTGCAAACCATTTGCACTTTAATGCTCTACTTCTTTATCTCCATCTTACTAATCTCTTCAAGTTAAAACGCAATCAAAACGGTTTCAAACGAAAACGTTATTTTTATCGTACGAAGTTTCCGAAAGTTTTTAAATAGTCAAAAGTTTATCACACTTTACCGCTGCACTAATTCACCCCCCCCTCTTAGTGCCGCTCCGATCCTAACAATTGGTATCAGAGCCCAGTATTTCTCATTTCAAATTTACACCTGAGAGAAATGACTCTTCATGGCTTTCAAGAGGGCTTATCGGTTGTTCGTCCACCGTTGTTTAACGGATTGGACTACACTTATTGGAAAACTCGAATGAGAGTTTTCTTGATTTCTATGAATTTGGATTTATGGAATATCATTGAAAATGGTTTTCAACTTCCCTCTAAACCGATGAACGAATGGTCGGATTTGGAGAAGAAATATTTTTCTTTAAACGCAAAGGCTATGAATGCCTTATTTTGCGCTTTGGACAAAAATGAGTTCAATCGGATTTCTACGTGCAAAACGACTTTCGATATTTGGCGAACACTTGAAATCACGCACGAGGGAACTAGTAGAGTCAAAGACTCGAAAGTTAACATTTTATTGCATGATTTTGAGCTTTTTCAAATGCAACCAAGCGAGACTATAGGCGACATGTACACCCGTTTCACGGATATCGTCAATAATCTAAGAGTTCTTGGTAAATCTTTTTCAAATTTTGATCTCGTAAGCAAGATCTTAAGATCCCTTCCAAAAAGGTGGGATTCTAAAATAACCACAATACAAGAAACAAAAGATTTAAATATTTTTCCACTTGAAGAACTAATTGGTTTGTTGATGACATATGAAATGGTGCACAATGCACATGATGAACAAAATCACCTTCCAAAGAACAGGAAGGATTTGGAACTCCGGACAAATGGATACCACTTGAGCAATGACTCAAGTGATGAGGACAATGATGAACTTGAATTTCGAATACTAAATCTTAATAAGTTTATTAAACAAAAATTTAAAATAAACAATGAACTTGAACGGAGGAAGAGGCCAAAGAAGAGGAAGGCAACCAAGGATGAATGAAGAACTTCCAAAGGTGAAACGACGAATTGGGCTTTGACGGGCTTCGACTACAAGGTAAGAAACTCAACTCTCTTGAATTATTTTGAAATTACTTGATGTTTTCCATGATGCATTTTCTCTTTTCTTTTGAATAATTATTTTTCTTGAAAATTGTATGTTTTATGTTAATAGAATAAAATGTTAGATTTAAATAATCATATATATGTGCTTGAGAAGCAAGAATGTGTATTTTGATGATTTCCATATTAACCTTCAATGATGATGCATGGTTTTTATATGGAAGGCTTGATGATTTTTTTTAAATCTTGTCTTTGGTTTTCAAACATGATGTATGTTTTTGACATAAGAACAAAACTTGAGCATGCTAATATAAAGTCAATCACATAAATTAAAACTAAAGAAGTTTTAGTTATCTATAAGAATCATTAAAAATTATGTTCAATGAAACCATTGCATAATGATGTAATGAAAATATTAAACATTTTGAAACCATGTTTTAGTGTCATGCATAATGATCATGCTTAATAAATTTCAAAATTATGCATATGAATCTTGTGATTTATGGATTATTGATTTTTACCATAATGAAAGTGCCTTATTAATCTTTGTTGTAATAAATCTTATACATTCGGTTTTAAACATTATACATGTTTTTATAAGTGAAATAAAATCATATGAATTGAAACAACTAAAAAGAGGAAAATATTTTTTCCTTGAAAAATTATTTTTCTCTATCCTATTGATCTTGATGTTTATTATGATAAATCTATGTATACCATTTTGAATCTCTTGAAAGTAATGTTGATATTTTGATGATTTTGATGATTTAAATTTGAAATGAGTTTTATCAAAATCATGATATTGATTTCTTGAAATAACATGAGATTACCTTTGATGATCATTTTGATTCATGGAATTTTGGATTCATGACTTGGTCTTACATTTGTTTATGAGATGGTTGAAATCTTTGTACGTTTGAATTCTTCCCTTCTGCTTTCAATTTATGCATGTTATATGTTAAAGATTAAAAACCATGTTTTAGTATCATGCATATCTAAGAAATATTGATGTGACAAATTGAATAAGTTGAAAATGAATGATGATTTTTCTCTTGAATATAACTTGTGATATTTTTTTATATAAATCATCATTTTGATTTCTCGACATTCGATACATGAGATTTTATTATAAATCAAAATTTCTCATTAATCGATCTTCTACGATTTTACTTGATATTCTCTTGAGAGGAGATTTTCTAAATGAATCATGATTTTTCCTTGTGAGTTCTTGGAGTTATTACTTGATTTTTCTTTTAAAACAAGATCTCTTCTTTGTACTCCTATGATTTTTCTTGATATTTTATTTAAAGAAGATATTTACTATATGAATCATGTCTTTTGGTATTCAAATGATTTTATCCTTCATGACATGATTTCTTTGTATTTATGGCTTGCATGGCTTGAAATGCTTTGGTATAATGCATGCAATGATGAAATATTCATAAAGTTAAAATGATGTATGCAATACTTATGATAATGATGTACATGATATATTTATTGTATATGATGTGTATCATGAATGCTTTAAATGATGAATGTTTGGTATCATGATCAACATGTTGATAAATGCTTAAAAATTTTAATGTTTGAGTATCATGTATGATATACTTATTAATGATGATTGATTTATTTTTCGGTATCGTGCATGAAAAATAAGGTTATTGAAATTGTGTATGTTTTAATTTGAATATATAATGCTGCACAAATAAGAATGATACTTACCTTTGTCATAATATGAAAATTGATATAAGGGTCTTCCCTTCTTTTTGACAATACAAAGGGGGAGCAAGAATTTCTAGCGTGGATATAATGAAAAGAGGCAAACTAACTAGCTTGCACAATTCAAGATGAAAGCAAAAATTGCACTTCTCATAATTCTTACATATCGTAAAAATTGTGAAACTTACATATCGTAAAAATTGCTAGCATGTAGTCTAAAGAAAAGCAAAAAGTTGCTATCTCAAAAGAAGCAAATGTGCTATCTTGCCTATCTTAAGAGGCAAAAATGCTAACTTGCACATCTAGCAAAACTTGACAAATTTGCATATTTCAAGAAACAAGAGTTGCTTTCTTGAACATCTCAATATTGCTAGCTTGCATGATGTAGAACTTGCTATCTTGAACATTACCAAAAGTGCTATCTTGTATGCTGTAAAACTTGCATATCTAAAACTTGATAGCTTGAATGTCCCAAGCATGATGCATTACTTGCAAAATTTTCTAGCTTCAAAACGGTATGATGATAAAACATAATATTATGTTTTTCATGCAATGAGTTGAACTTATATTACAAACACAAAGAATAGTTGTACTTCTCCTTTTTGTTGATGACAAAGGGGGAGAAGTATGTTGATGACATGATATGCATAAGTCTATGCATGAGTTCATAATGACGTGTTGCAAGTATTCATGATGAATATTGCAATTGTTGAATCTCGGATTTTGATGATGAAATCAATTGTCAATTGTTTGTCTAATCTATGTGTTGAGATAAGTGTGCAGGATTAACTACGATGAAAGTAAGACATGCAGCAGGAGTTGCGCCGGAGTCATGACAATGATCACGTTGGGAGTTCAAGAGCTCGACGGAAGTTCGGACAATCGTCGGAGGTTCTGCGGGAACAAATCCGAGAAGTCCAGAAGCTTGCCAAAGGAGCTCGTCGGAACTTGCCAAGTGGATCGTCGCAAGTCCAGGAGTTTGCCGGAAGTCCGCAGGAGGATCACCGAGGGTTCGTCGGATGATCGACGGAAGTTCGTCGGAAACTTGCCGGAAGAAGCGATTGACGCACCGGAGCAAGCTGCAGAATATGTCTTAGGAAATAATCATAGTTAGCACATTGATTAAGTTAGAAATGGGAGGTGATCCCATTAGCTTAATCTTGGGGCAATTGGGCCCCTGAAAGAATCAAATTGGGCCGAATGGATTAACCCATTCGGACCCTGATTGCTGTGGGAGGTGCAACAGCCCAAGCCAGGAGGTAGCACCGCCCAGACTATGTCTCCCAGCGAGACTGGGCGGTGCAACCGCCCCAGCCAAGAGGTGGCACCGCCCCGGGCTCAGTCTCCGAGCGAGACTGGGTGGTGCAACCTCTTCTGCCAAGAGGTAGCACCGCCAGAGCTCAAGTTTCGAGCTCTGCTAGGCGGTGCAACCTCCCCAGTCAGGCGGTGCAACCGCCTGAGCTTGGTCTTCGAGCTTTGGCAGAGAGGTGCAACCGCCCCTGACAGAGGTGGCACCACCCAGAGGCTCAGTCTTCGAGCTCTGCCAGGCGGTGCAACCGCCCCAGTCAGGAGGTGCAACCGCCTGATCCCGAAATTCCGGGAAGTAACAGAATTGAGCTCCAAATTTGAACTGGGTTGGGGCCTATAAATACCCCACCCATTCAGCACTGAAAGTATAGAACACACACTCGAAATCTTGCTGTCTTTTTGTGGTTCTTAGAGCTCAAAACTGCTAGTTCTCCTCTTTCTGTTCTTCAAAGTTTGAGTTGTAAAGAGAGGAGAGAAAACTTCTGTAAGGGTTGTCTCCTAAGCTCGTCAAAAGGAGTGAATCTATAAGAAGGTGGTTGGCCTTCGCCTATTGAAGGAAGGCCTCTAGTTGACGTCGGGGACCTCATCGGTGGAGGAAGCCAAAAGTGGAGTAGGTCAAGATTGACCGAACCACTCTAAATCTCGGTTTGCATTTCCTTTAAGCATTTTACCTTCACTGCAAACTTCTCAATAGTTACTGCCCTCTGTGATTTTACAAACAAGTTTCAACGTTTAGACGTAAATATGCGTTTAGACGTAAATCTACGTTTAGACGTAAATCTGCGTTTAGGCGTAAATCTGCTTGTTCGTATGATCATCATATTGCAGATTGCATTTACGTTTTGAGCTTTACCAATACTGCACACTGCCTTTATACTCCTGCTTAAACTGCGTCTTATCTAATCAAGTGATTTACGAATCAGCATTTAGACGTAAATCAATTTCTTCGTACGAAATTCGGATTTCAGTTTGCGCCGATATTCTGGTTTTCATCATAGCTGCAAACTGCCTGCTTAGTTTGACATTAACATTGATTAGTATCAACTTTCATACAGAAGTTGTTTTTATCGGTCGAACGCAGCTTTCGATTTTAATCGCAGAAAGTTTTCCGCTACACTAATTCACCCCCCCCCCCCTTAGTGCTCTCGATCCTAACAATTGGTATCAGAGCCCGGTTAACTCTCAAACGGATTAAAACCCAAGAGAGATGGCTTACGCCGGAAACCAAGAGGGCCATTCTGTTACATGTCCACCCATGTTTAATGGGACGGACTACACCTATTGGAAGACCCGAATGAGGATCTTTCTTATCTCTATGGATGTTGAACTTTAGAATCTTGTCGAAAATGATTTTTCGAAGTCTTCTCTTCCAATGATCGATTGGAATGATTTGGAGAAGAAGGCTTTCGCTCTCAATGCAAAGGCTATGAATGCCTTATTTTGCGCACTTGATAAAAACGAGTTTAATCGTGTTTCTATTTGTGAAACTGCATTCGATATTTGGCACACACTCGAAGTGACTCATGAAGGCACAAGTAGAGTGAAAGAGTCAAAAATCAATCTTTTGTTACACTCTTTCGAACTTTTCCGAATGAAACCGAGTGAGACTATTGGCGACATGTTTACCCGTTTCACGGATGTCGTCAACGGTCTAAAAGGACTCGGAAATAGTTTTTCGGATTTTGAGCTCGTAAATAAGATTCTAAGATCCCTTCCTAAGAGTTGGGATCCTAAAGTCACTACTATTCAAGAGGCAAAAGATCTAAACAACTTTCCTCTTGAAGAACTAATTGGGTCATTAATGACCTATGAGATGACTTGGAAAGCTCATGAAGAGCAAGAAGACATCCTTCCAAAGAACAGGAAGGATATGGCACTTAGAACTTTGGAAGACCACTTGAAAGAAAACTCAAGTGATGAGGACTGTGACGATGACTTGGCACTTCTAACAAGAAAATTTAAAAAATTTATTCAAAGAAACAAGTTTAAGAATGACACTAAAAATAAACTTGAACCCAAGAAGGACCAAGTTATTTGCTATGAGTGGAAAAAGCCGGGACACTACAAGAGTGATTGTCCCCAAGCCAAAAAGAGAACAACAAAGAAGAAGGCGCTCAAAGCAACATGGGATGATTCGAGCGCATCCGAAGAAGAGGAGTCCAGCACCGAGCAAGTTGCTCATTACGCCTTAATGGCCATCGGAGATGATGTAACGAATTTATTAGATGCTGATTTATCTTTCAATGAATTATTAAATGCCTTCCATGACTTATTTGATGAATGCAAGATTATCAATAGAAAATACAAATTGCTAAAAAAGGAGCATGATAGTCTTACTTGTGATTTTGATAAGTTAAAAACTGAATATCATGATAGTTTAAATTCATGTATCAAATGCCATGATCTAAAAACTCTCCAAAAAGAAAACCTGCTACTTAAGGACACCTTGAAGAAATTCGAGGTTGGTAGCAAGTCATTGAACATGATCCTTGCAAACAAGGGTCACGTTCCAAAAAGGAGTGGAATTGGATTTGTGAGAAGTCCTCACCTAAATCCAACCACCTTCATAAAAGGCCCCATCTTACATGTTCAACACCAAACCAAATGCAACTTTTGTTGCAAATTTGGACACAAGACGCATTATTGTCCATTCAAGAAAATAAGTCCAAACAAACTGACTTGGGTTCCTAAAGGAACCATGATAAAATCTATGCAACATGATAAACAATGTAGATCTATCTTTGAGGCACCCAAAAGCAAATGGGTACCTAAAAATCATCCTTTCTTGTAGAAACCCACACCATCGCAAGCTAGGAGCAAGAGATGGTACCTTGATAGTGGATGCTCAAAGCATATGACCGGAGATCCATCTCAATTATCTAAGCTCACTAGCATAGACGAAGGCTATGTCACCTTCAGAGACAACAAGGGTAAAATCATTGGCAAAGGAACCATAGGTAACAAATCCAACTTCTTTATTGAAGATGTTTTGTTAGTTGATGGTTTAAAACATAACCTCTTGAGCATTAGTCAATTATGTGATAAAGGATATATTGTCAAATTCGAATCTAATGCTTGCATCATTGAAAAACCACATAAAAACATGTCCATGATTGGATTAAAACAAAATAACGTATACACTATTGACATAAATGATTTGTGTAATGAACTGTGTTTTTCGGTTTTGAATGAGGATGCTTGGCTATGGCATAGAAGATTAGGTCATGCTAGCATGAAACTAATCACTCAAATATCATCTAAAAAACTTGTAAGAGGAATTCCTCATATCAAGTTCATCAAAGATAATGTATGTGATGCTTGCCAATTAGGTAAACAAATTAAGGGTAGTTTCAAGACTAAGAATCAAATAAGCATCTCTAGGCCCTTACAATTGATCCATATGGACTTGTTCGGACCAATCTCTACATCAAGTCTAGGAGGTAGCAAATACGCCATTGTCATTGTTGATGACTATAGCAGATATACATGGACCTACTTCTTAAAACAGAAAAATGAATGCTTTAGATATTTTACCAAGTTTTGTAAACTTGTTCAAAATGAGAAGGGTTCTATGATTTCGTCAATTAGAAGTGATCATGGTGGAGAATTTCAAAACCATGATTTCCAAGAATTCTGTGAACTCAATGGATACAACCATAATTTCTCTACTCCAAGAAATCCTCAACAAAATGGGGTAGTAGAAAGAAAAAATCGAAATTTACAAGAAATGGCAAGAACCATGTTGAATGAACATAGCCTACCCAAATATTTTTGGGCCGAAGCCATAAACACTACATGCTATATTTTGAATAGAGTTCTAGTAAGACCCCTACTCACCAAAACTCCTTATGAGTTATGGAATAACTAAAAACCCAATGTTTCATATTTTAAAGTCTTTGGGTGTAAGTGTTTTATCTTGAATGAAAAGGATAACTTAGGAAAATTTGATGCTAAATCCGATGAAGGAATCTTTCTTGGTTATTCTTCGGTTTCTAAAGCTTTTCGTATCTTCAATAAAAGAACTTTAATTATTGAAGAATCCATTCATGTTGTTTTCAATGAGATTTCCGAAATTAGGAAAAATGATCTTGATGATGATGTTAATTTTGATTCCTTGAATTTAAATGAAACCCCATCTCCAACTGGCAACTTGGATGCATCCACTTCCCAGATTTCCTTACCCAAGGATTGGAAGTATGTAGATGCTCATCCTAAGGAGCTAATCTTAGGGGACACATCAAAGGGGGTTCAAACACGATCTTCTTTTAAAAATTTTTGTGCCAACGCCGCCTTTCTCTCCCAAATTGAACCCAAATGTGTTGATGAAGCCATGAAAGATGATTCATGGATTATCGCAATGCAAGATGAATTGAATCAATTTGAGAGAAATGAGGTGTGGACGCTTGTTCCTAGGCCAAATGACCATTTAGTTATTGGTACTAAATGGGTCTTTAAAAACAAGCAAGATGAAAATGGTATCGTGGTTAGAAACAAGGCTAGATTAGTGGCCAAAGGTTTCAACCAAGAAGAAGGTATCGATTATGAAGAAACCTTCGCTCCTGTGGCTCGATTAGAAGCCATAAGGATGCTCCTTGCCTACGCTAGTAGTAATAATTTTAAGTTGTTTCAAATGGATGTTAAAAGCGCTTTTCTTAATGGCTTTACTTCCGAAGAAGTCTATGTTGAACAACCTCCTGGATTTGAAAATAATAGTCTCCCTAATCATGTGTTTAGATTAACTAAAGCTCTCTATGGTTTAAAACAAGCTCCAAGGGCTTGGTATGAGAGACTTAGTTCTTTTCTCATTGAAAATAATTTCATAAAAGGCAAGGTTGATACTACATTATTCATCAAGAATTTTGAAAATAATTTTCTCATTGTTCAAATTTATGTTGATGATATTATCTTTGGTTCTACGAATGAATCTCTCTGTGAATCTTTTGCTAAAACTATGAGTCTTGAATTCGAAATGAGTTTAATGGGAGAGTTAACATTCTTCTTAGGTTTACAAATCAAACAACTAAGCAATAACATCTTTATTAGTCAAACTAAATATGCTATGAATTTACTAAAGAAGTTTAATATGAAGAACTCAAAAGCCATTAACACTCCTATGAGCACCTCCACTAAGTTAGAAATTGATGAAAGTGGAGAAAGCTTTGATCAAAAAACTTATAGGGGTATGATAGGAAGTTTACTTTACCTCACTGCAACAAGACCAGACATCATGTTCAGTGTAGGACTTTGTGCTAGATTTCAATCAAACCCTAAGATATCTCATCTCAAAGTAGTTAAAAGAATACTCAGATATCTTAATGGTACCACAAATCTAGGATTATGGTATCCAAAATCAGAGAATCTTGAGTTAATTGCTTATGCTGATGCGGACTTTGCTGGCTGTAGATTAGATAGAAAAAGCACATCAGGAACATGTCAATTCTTAGGACATGCCCTTGTTTCCTGGTCATCTAAGAAACAAAACTCGGTTGCACTATCAACAACCTAAGCTGAATATATTGCAGCAAGTGCATGCTGTGCACAAGTTGTATGGATGAAAAATACCTTAGAAGATTATAAAGTTCATCTTAAAAATATTCCAATTAAATGTGATAACACAAGTGCAATATGCTTAACAAAGAACCCTATACAACACTCAAGAACAAAACATATTGATATCAGACATCACTTTATACGAGATCATGTTACGAATCATGATGTAATCATAGAGTTCATTGATACTAAACATCAACTAGCTGATATTTTTACAAAACCTCTAAGTGAAGAACAATTTGATTTTATAAGAAGAGAATTAGGAATGTTGATGTGTCCGAATACTTAAACTAGCTAAAATTATTTTTCGGACTTTATTGAATGATCAAATCACTTGATTAGTATTACATGCTTTGGTATCACTTGATCAAATAACATGTTAGAAATTATATTTTGGAAAAGTTCATTTCATTTTCAGATTTGCTTAACTATTTGAATGCTAAAAATCGGATTTTCCCGTACACTCTTATTTTTGGAAAAATGAGTTTCCTCTTTCATGCACAAAGAATTATAACATGCAAGGAGAAGAGGTTTTCAAAGCATTATACGTGTCATGCCTTCCTTTATGTGCTTGATAACCTGCTTATATTGTTCTCCTGGAATCATATCTACCATGTTTTTTTCGTTGATGACAAAGGGGGAGAAATATATGAATTGATATGGTTGCTATCACTGATGCTGATATGTTTGCTATCACTGATATTGATATGGTTGCTATCACTGATGCTATGATTAGGCCATACTTGCATCACCAAGAAATATATGATTGCTATCATTGCTATATGCCCTGTATCAAGATATCAAACAAATATTTGTATCGTACGAACTGATTTCTTACCATGTGATGCAATGCTACACTTGCTAAATATTCATATCATGTAATGATATCAAAATCTTGCTTTACAGCTTTACATGTTGATATCTTACAATATGATGAATTGCTACAATTACCATCATTCAAACTTGTTATATTTGAAAATGAATGTCAAGCCTTGACATCATCTTCAAAGAGATACATCATGATAGGAATCATGATAGGAATATGTCTCTTGAATTTATAAAGTTTTTAAATTCAAGAAGTATGGCATATAGACAGGGGGAGTTAAGGTTAACTCCATTATCAATTGATTGTCATCATAAAAAAGGGGGAGATTGTTGAATCTCGGATTTTGATGATGAAATCAATTGTCAATTGTTTGTCTAATCTGTGTGTTGAGATAAGTGTGCAGGATTAACTACGATGAAAGTAAGACATGCAGCAGGAGTTACGCCGGAGTCATGACAATGATCACGTTGGGAGTTCAAGAGCTCGACGGAAGTTCAGACAGTCGTCGGAGGTTCTGCGGGAACAAATCCGAGAAGTCCAGAAGCTTGCCAAAGGAGCTCGTCGGAACTTGCCAAGTGGATCGTCGCAAGTCCAGGAGTTTGCTGGAAGTCCGCAGGAGGATCACCGAGGGTTCGTCGGATGATCGACGGAAGTTCGCCGGAAACTTGCCGAAAGAAGCGATTGACGCACCGGAGCAAGCTACAGAATATGCCTTAGGAAATAATCGTAGTTAGCACATTGATTAAGTTAGAAATGGGAGGTTATCCCATTAGCTTAATCTTGGGGCAATTGGGCCCCTGAAAGAATCAAATTGGGCCGAATGGATTAACCCATTCAGACCCTGATTGTTGTGGGAGGTGCAACCGCCCAAGCCAGGAGGTAGCACCGCCCAGACTATGTCTCCCAGCGAGACTGGGCGGTGCAACCGCCCCAGCCAAGAGGTGGCACCGCCCCGGGCTCAGTCTCCGAGCGAGACTGGGCGGTGCAACCTCTTCTGCTAAGAGGTAGCACCGCTAGAGCTCAAGTTTCGAGCTCTGCCAGGTGTTGCAACCTCCCCAGTCAGGCGGTGCAACCGCCTGAGCTCGGTCTTCGAGCTCTGGCAGAGAGGTGCAACCGCCCCTGACAGAGGTGGCACCGCCCAGAGGCTCAGTCTTCGAGCTATGCCAGGCGATGCAACCGCCCCATTCAGGAGGTGCAACCGCCTGATCCCGGAATTCCGGGAATTGACAGAATTGAGCTCCAAATTTGAATTGGGTTGGGGCCTATAAATACCCCACCCATTCAGCACTGAAAGTATAGAACACACACTCGAAATCTTGCTGTCTTTCTGTGGTTCTTAGAGCTCAAAACTGCTAGTTCTCCTCTTTCTGTTCTTCAAAGTTTGAGTTGCAAAGAGAGGAGAGAAAACTTCTGTAAGGGTTGTCTCCTAAGCTCATCAAAAGGAGTGAATCTGTAAGAAGGTGGTTGGCCTTCGCCTATTGAAGGAAGGCCTCTAGTTGACGTCGGGGACCTCATCGGTGGAGGAAGCCAAAAGTGGAGTAGGTCAAGATTGACCGAACCACTCTAAATCTCGGTTTGCATTTCCTTTAAGCATTTTACCTTCACTGCAAACTTCTCAATAGTTACTGCCCTCTGCGATTTTACAAACAAGTTTCAACGTTTAGACGTAAATCTGTGTTTAGACGTAAATCTGCGTTTAGACGTAAATCTGCTTTTTCGTATGATCATCATATTGCAGATTGCATTTACGTTTTGAGCTTTACCAATACTGCACACTGCCTTTATACTCCTGCTTAAACTGCGTCTTATCTAATCAAGTGATTTACGAATCAGCATTTAGACGTAAATCAGTTTCTTCGTACGAACTTCGGATTTCAGTTTGCGCCGATATTATGGTTTTCATCATAGCTGCAAACTGCCTGCTTAGTTTGACATTAACATTGATTAGTATCAACTTTCATACAGAAGTTGTTTTTATCGGTCGAACGCAGCTTTCGATTTTAATCGCAGAAAGTTTTCCGCTGCACTAATTCACCCCCCCCCTCTTAGTGCTCTCGATCCTAACAGCAATGACTTGAATTCAGTTTGAATTCAAGGTTCTGCCATATTGATAGGGGGAGTTTGTTTAAACTCCGGGAGTCAATTTTAACTCCGTCATCAATTGGTTGTCATCATCAAAAAGGGGGAGATTGTTGAATCTAGTTTTTGATGATGAAACCAATTGATAATTATGTTTATGTTTAACTGCATTTTGAGTGATGCAGGTCTACTCGATTAGGATTAGACAATTAAGCCAGGAGGAATTGACGTTTCGCCGAAGGAGATCACGTTAGGATATTGGATGGCAGAAGGCTTTGGACGTCGGGCATCGGGCCAAGAGTGGAATTGCGCCAAGGATATCGGGGTTGCGGAGGTCAACCGTCGATTGGGCAACAAGCCGCAAGAGAGGACGATGCGCTAAAGAATCGGACGAAGCGCCAACCAATGACGTGCCGAACGGAACGTCAATTCGCGTTGTAATAATTGTCTAGATCGGAGTAGAGTTTTGGCTTGTGTGTGCAGGATTAACTATGATAACAACGAAGACATAAAGCGAAACAAAGTGTCGGAGTCAAGCACGAAGGATTCGTTGTGAGTTCAAGAGTTCGACAGAAGTCCGAAGGTTCGTCGGGAATGCTGTCGGAACTAGCCAAGAATAAGTAGGGAGCTTGCCGAAGGGTTTTTCGGAAGCTCACTGGAAGGTTCGTTGGAAGTTCGCGGAGCTCGCCGAGAAAGATCGGAGCTGGCCGAAGAAGCTCGTTGGAACTCGCCAAGATCAAATCATGAAGTCAAGGAGCTTGCCGGGAGTCCGCAGAATGGTTTCCGAGAGTTTATCGGAAGACCGTTGGAAGTTCGCCGGAAGCTCGCCGGAAGAAGTCTTGACTTACGAACTTTATAATAGCTTAGAAAATGTCTTTAAATTCGTAGTTAGTATGTTAATTAGGATTAGGATTAGGTATTAATCCTATAACCCAAATAGGGGCCAATTGGGCCCGAGTTCGGACTGGTTTGGGCCAAGTTTGGAGCCCAACCAGTGAGCTGAATTGGCCTAGGCGATGGCACCGCCCAACACTGTCAATGTCTGATAGTGACAGGTGGTGGCACCGCCACTGACAGGCGGTGGCACCGCCAGCATCGGGAACCCAAAGAGAATTCAAATTTTGGAGCCCAAATTTGAATCCTCTTGAGGCCTATAAATACCCCTCAAATCTCAACTGAGATTATAACTTTTTGAGCAGCAATTGTTTGAAAGAAAGGTCTTAGAAAAGTCTTTGCTAGTCTTGTTTTCAATTTGCTAGTGTTCACCTCCTTCTTTCTTGCTGAAAATCTGTAAGAGAGTGAACCGCTTGTAAAAAGTTGTAAGAGGGGTATTTGCCCTTCCATTTCAAGAGATTTGCTAGTGGAAGGTGGGAGCCTCATCGAAGAGGGGCCTCGCAAGTGGATGTAGGTCATTTGACCGAACCATTGTAAAATCGGCGTGATCTCTGGTTTGTATTTACTTATTGTCATTTACATTACTGCAAACCATTTGCACTTTAATGCTCTACTTCTTTGTCTCCGTCTTACTTATCTCTTCAAGTTAAAATGCAATCGAAACGGTTTCAAACGTAAACGTTACTTTTATCGTACGAAGTTTCCGAAAGTTTTTAAATCGTCAAAAGTTTATCACACTTTACCGCTGCACTAATTCACCCCCCCTTTTAGTGCCGCTCCGATCCTAACAGTGGACACTTGTGAGAGATATTCGGTCTGTAGTAGACTATTTTGACCCTTTATTGTGCAACCATTCATAGCTTGTAAAGTCTGTTTATTATTTGCATTGGCTATGAAGTGTTTTCTGAAATGATTGCTTGTGGATCCCGAGTGAGGCGCTTTCTCTAATCCATTTTCTTTTTTTGTAGGTCCTAAGGGACCATGGAAGGTTTCGAGGAGGCTGACCTTTGCGGATGGACACGCAAGGGTGTTGCACGACTTACGCAAAAACAACTAAGTCCGTGACATTCCGACGATCTTCCGGTGAACATCTGACGATCTCTCGGCAATGTTCTAGTGGACTCCCGGCAAGCTCCTGGACTTCACGACGATCTTCTTGGCTAGTTCCGATGAGCTTCTTTGGCAAGCTCCTGGACTTCTCGATTAATTCCGGTAGAATATCCGACGAATGTTCAGACTTCTGACGAACTCTTGAACTCCCAACGAAATATCATTCTTGACTCTAGGACTATATTTTGCTTAATGCCTTGATCGCTATCATAGTTAATCCTGCACACATAAAACCTACTTTGATCTAGATAATTATTATAAAGCAAATCAAATATTGTCTGGCATGTCATTGGTTTATCGATGCTTCGTCCGAATCTTCGGTGCATCATTCTCTCTTGCAGCCTATTGCCCAATCGGCTAGTTGACCTCTGCAACTCTGATATCCTTAGTGCAATTTTTGCTCTTCTTGTCCCGATGCCCAAACACATAGCCCGAAGCCTTTTGCCGATACGTCGATCAATCCTCCGGCTCGACGTCCAATCTTCTAATATGTTTCACTTTGGCCCAACATGATTCTTCCGGCTTTAATTGTTTGTCCCTGATCGAAGCTTCCTGCATCACTCAAAACGCAGATCAAATTATAAACACTATCAATTGGTTTCATCATTAAAATCCAAGATTCAACATGGAGTACTTATAAAGGACATCTTTGGTGTCTCAAGTCTAAGGACCAAATACACCATTGGGATGACAAAATCATTGTTTGACAATAAACCATTATGAACCATCCAACATTCTATGAGCGGATCAATTAGTGAACTCATTCTCCAATGAGCACCTGCACTGTATCTCTAGTGTCCCCACACTAGCAAGCATGAGACTAGTTACATCCATTATATTAACGAGCATATAGCACACCAGTCTATCTAGTTATCTCGATGTTCTACTCGAGTAACCAATGAATGGGATTATTTAGGATTTGTGTTTAAAGGCGAATCGGTCTCATTATCGTGATCTCATCACTATCCGATTCCAATTGCACAGATCCATGGACATCACAATATATTCATGCAACAGGCAATATAAAGTGATAAAATACCGAATAATAATAATAAGAAAAAAGACTACGTGCAAGTCATATGTGTCATCACTTGCGTGATTGGCTTGCAGTGCACCTATGACTAACAATCTCTCACTTGACCTAAAACCAATCACCTTTGTGTTTGATCCCCATCAGACCTATGTGACGCTCAAAGACAATTTGAGGCAACGACTTTGTTAGTGGATCTGCGATGTTATCTTCGGATGAAACTCTTTCCACTACTACATCTCCTCAGGTTACAATCTCTCTGATCAGGTGGAACCTCCTCAGAATGTGCTTAGACTTCTGATGAGACCTGAGTTCCTTTGCTTGAGTAATTATCCCATTGTTGTCGTAATATAAGGGAATCAACTCTTCTTGCCCGGCACGACTTCTACATCTATGATGAACTTCTTCATCCAAACTCCCTCCTTTGCTGCCTTTACTGTAGCAATGTATTCTACCTCTGTGGTCGAGTCAGCAATAGTATCTTGCTTAGAACTCTTCTAGCATACTAATTTTCCATTCAAGGTGTACACATACTCTGAATTTGACTTGCTATCATCGGCATCATACTAGAAACTCAAGTTCGTATAGCCTTCAACCCTAAGGCTGCTAATCATAGGTGCCCTACAAGCAAATCACGTGAGTGATGACACGTGTGACTTGACACGTAGTCTTTTTACTTATTATTATTATTTGATATTTTATCATTTTATATTGTCTGTTTCTTGAATATATTGTGAAGTCCATGGATTTGTGCAATGTGAATTAGATCGTGATGAGATCACGATAATGAGACTGATTCGCTTTTAAACACAGATCCTAAATAATAACAGTCATAGGTTATTCGAGAGGGACATCGAGATAACCAGATAGACTAGTGTGTTGTATACCCGTCCATATGAAAGATGTAGTTGGTCCCATAGCTGCTCATGTGGGGACACTAGGGATACAGTATAGGTGCTCATTGGAGAATGAGTTTACTGATTTATCCGCTTACAAAATGTTGGATGATTAATGATGCCTTATTGTCAGATAGCGATTCCGTAGTCCCAACGGTGTATCTAGTCTTTAAACTTTAGACACAAAGGATATCCTATATGAGTACTCCACTCTTTGATACCAGACTTATAGGTCTAGAGGTTCTAGATCTAGCACAACTGGTCATCGGGAGCGGTAGCCAATCTTACAAGTACTATTGAGTGTCGATAGAGGATCATCCACTCTCGGTGTCATGAGAGGAATATTTCATGTGTTCTTACTCAAACAAATCCCTAACTAGGGTCATTTGGATTTAGAGAGAAAGAGTTCTCCGGGAGAATCCGATTAGAGCGAGACTCGAGTAGAAACCGTATGGGTCTGATAACACCATGTCTGGTATATGATATATAAGATATTAGATGGATGAGGGACTATAGATACACGATAACTGAGGACAGACAGGTTCAATGGTTTGTATTCCCTCGTATCGTTTGAGGATTGCAGTGTAGTGGCCTAGTGCGTTTGCAATCGATGAATCGAGTCAATTATTATGGAGATAATAATTCACCGAGCCAAAAGGAGTTCTGACAGGTATGACTCATGGCCAGCTCGATATTAGGCCTAGAGGGTCACACACATAGGTAGGCATTATGAAGAGTAGAGGTTCGGATATGAGATATCCATTGGAGCCCCTATCTTATTGGATATCCAATAAGCCTATTGGATCATATGGATGAGATCCAATAAGAGCCAATAAGAGATTATTGGATAGAGATCCACTAATCTAAGAGGCTTGGGTAGTTGGATGAAGATCAAATACCCAATAGGATAGGATCCATTAAGGTTAAGTTGATAGGGGACCTCTATAAATAGGAGGGAACTAATGGTTCATAGGCTAGAGCCTCTCTGGATTGCTATCTCCTATTCTCCTCCCCTTCTCCTCCTCAGATAGCATGCCTATAGTTTTATGGATTACTGCTAAAGAGGAGCACGCTTGACCTCCTTCACCCTCTCTTATAGATCTGTAGGGATTCAGGGATATACGATCTCCCTAGGTAACACAATCTTTAATATACGTAGTTTTAAGTTTAGCGGATTTTGCACACTAATCTTCGTATGACGACAAATACATCTTTGGGAAATTGGGAGATTTTGTTTTATGTTCTTCCGCTGCGCATGTAATGTCGCCTCATAGATTTTCCTACAAAGGCTACTATCTCCATATACCAGTAAAAGGTCCTTAGTCCTTCTCAAGTACTTAAGGATACACTTTACTGCTTTCCAGTAAAAGATCCTTAGTTCTTCTGCTGCGCATATAATGTCCACCTGATACCTGCTTATAACACTCAGAGCATGTGCTATATCAGGCCTGATACATAGCATGACATACATGATAGACCCTATCGCTAAGGTATAGGGTATCCTATCTATATTCGCCCTTTCTTCAAGAGTCTTTAAGGACATACTCCTAGAAAATGATATCACATGTCTCATCGGTATGAGACATCTCTTGAAATTTTTCATGCCAAACCTTTCGACAATGGTGTCTATATACTTGGATTGGGACAAGCCAAGTATCCTCTTGGATCTATCTCTATAGATCCAAATCTCCAAGATATAAGATGCTTCCTCTAAGTCCTTTATGGAGAAGTGTTTAGATAACCAAACCTTTATTGTAGATAGCATTCCTATATCATTCCCAATGATCAGGATGTCATCCACACATAACACCAAGAAGGTGATAGAGCTCTCACTTACCTTCCTTTGCACATAAGACTTATCTTCATTTTTAACAAAGTCATAAGATCTGATTGTCTCATCAAATCTTATGTTCCAACTTTGGGAAGCTTGCTTTAGTCCATAAATGAACCTAAGCAACCTACACACCTTATTTGGGTAGTTCTTGGACACGAATCTCTTAGGCTGTATCATATACACCTCCTCCTCGATGTTGCCATTAAGGAACGCAGTTTTCACGTCCATCTACCAAATCTCATAATCGTAGTATGCTGCAATAGCCAACTTATCGGGCTGTAGAGTGGTGCTTGAGCTAGGTACTCCAACCTCGCTTAACTCTATCACACTCCCACTATCTCCACCAAGAATGTGTTCCTTTTCAAGGAACACTACTCTCTTGGCTACAAAGACCTTTTGGTCCTCTAGATGATTGAAATAATACCCATAAGTTTTCTTGGGGTATCCCACAAACTTGCACCGCTCTGTTTTCGATTCCAACTTATCAGGGTTGTGTCTTTTAACATGGGCAGGACAACCCCAAATCTTAACAACCTTAAGATCATGCTTCTTCCCTTTTCATATCTCATATGGTATAGACACTACCAACTTAGTTGGAACTCTACTCAGAAGGTAAATTACGGTCTCTAGGGTGTATCCCTAGAATGAGATGGGTAGGTCGACGAAGCTTATCATGGACCGCACTATGTCTAACAGTGTACGATTCCTCCTTTCAAATACACTATTGAGCTGAGGTGTATAAGGAGGTGTCCATTAGGATAGAATCTCATGGTCCTTAAGGAACCGGGTGAACTATGTACTCAAGTACTCACCTCCTCAATCTGATCGAAGAGTCTTGATACTCTTTCTAGTCTAGTTTTCCACTTCATTCTTATACTCTCTAAATTTCTCAAAGGTCTCAGACTTATACTTCATCAAGTACATATGTCCATACCTTGAGAAATCATCAGTAAAAGTAATAAAGTATGAGTAACCACCTATGACATTAGTTGACATGGGTCCACATACATCACTATGTATGAGTTCCAATAGCTCAATGACTCTCTCTCCAGTTCCACTAAAAGGAGAGTAGGTCAGTTTTTCACGAAGGCAAGGCTCATAAGTTGCATATGACTCATAGTTGAACGGATCTAGATATCCATCCTTTAGCAACTTTTGAATCCTTCCCTCATGGATGTGACCTAGCCTACAATGTCATAGGTATGCACTGTTCACCTCATCTCGTTTTCTCTTGGACACACTTACATTCATGATATGTGGAGTAGTGTCTATCATAAATAAACCATTATACAATGTTCCTTTTGTGATGATCTCATCATATAATATTATTGAACAATCAGTATTCTCAAAAACTAATTTATATCTACTAACTATCAAACATGAAACGAAAATAATATTTTTGATAATATAAGGAACAAAATAACATGCATCCAATGCAATAATAGCTCCACTCGGCAAATGTAGGGTGACCTCGCGAACAACCATTGCAACAACTTTTGCTCCATTGTCCATCTTGAGGTCTATCTCACCTCTCACTAATCTCCTAGATCTTGCTAGAACCTGCAACGAATAGTAGATGTGATAAGCACTGTTGGTATCCTATACCTATGTGTTATTTAAGATTCTAACAAATGGAGACTGATCATGAATGTACCTAAAGCTTCTCCAAGCTACTATTTCACCCCCTTTGCAAGGTACTTTTTGCTGTTTCTCTTCCAATGCCCATCATTGTCATAATGAAAGTATTGGTCTTTGTCCTTTGCTGGGTCTTTCTTAGCAACCTTTGCTTTACTTGGTTTGCTCTTGCCCTTGCCCTTCTTAAGAGACTTTTCTTTCTTTTTTTTCTGGTCTCACGAGCATAGAGAACAAACTTTTCCTTCTTGATAGTGCTCTTTGCCTCCCTCAACATATTAAGGAGCTCAGGGAGAGTCATCTTAATCTTGTTCATATTAAAATTCATTATGAATTTAGAAAAAGAATCCAGTAGGGATTGAAGTATAAGGTCCACACACAAGTCATCCTCTAGGATAATTCCTAGACCTATAAGTTTATTTATCCACATAATCATCTTTAGGAGATGATTTTGAACCGGTGTCCCCTTAGTTGTCCTAACACAAAAGAGACTCTTGGATATCTCATATCGCTGAGTCCTTCCTTATTCCTTAAATAATTGACAGAGATGTATGAGAATGGATCTAGCATCTATCTTTTTATGATGTTTTTGTAACTCAGGAGTCATGGAGCCTAACATATAATACTAAGCAATAGTGGATTCATCTATGTACTTCAAGTAGCGAGTAATCTCATCCTCACTTCCCTCTTCCTTGGGCATAGGCATCACTATATCAAAGACACATGATTTTCTCCATCGTGAGAATAATTCTCAGGTTGTAGAGCCAATCTATATAATTTGGACTAGTGAGGCAGTTGACATCAAATATGCCACGTAAAGGATTCAAAAGTGATATTTTTTTTAAAATGATGATACAATAGAAATAAATAACATGTAGATTTTTTAAAAATAAATAATTAAGATATGGACATCTATCTTAATCTACTCCCACTATTTTCTTGCGAAACACACAACTCCCTCCGGTTTGTGAATTGGAGACCCTCGACGGATCTCTAAGGGGGATCAAGATCCAATCGGCATCTTAATGAAACCTTGAGGGACTCGACTAATCATGCTAAGCCCATAAAGGTAGGAAACTCTTACCAATCATAATTCTTTGTGATTCTCGTCTTATTTGGCCTCCGAACTGTAGGGAATTCTAGGGGCAGCATCATATCCGTAGCGGAAGAATAGAAAAAAAAATCTCAACTTTCCCAGAAAGGTGTTTATTGTTGTGCGTAGATTGGTGTACAAAATTCACAAAACTAAAAACCACGCGTGAGATAATTGTGTTACCTAGGGAGATCATATATCTCTGAATCCCTACATATATGTAGGAGAGGATGAATGAGGTCAAGCGTCCTCCTCTCTAGCGGTGATCCATGTAATAGGGTTACGACGATACTCCTTGAATCACTACCTAAACCTCCACACTTGCTATCTGAGGAGGAGAAGGGGAGAGGATAATAGGAGGTGGCAACCAAGAAGCCTCTAGCCTATGAGTCTTTGGTTCCTTCCTATTTATAGAGATCCCTTGTCTATTTAACCCTAATAGATCCTACCCTATTGGGTATTGGATTTTCATCCAACTACATAAGCCTCTTAGATTAATAGATCTCTATCCAATAATCTCTCATATGCTCATATTGGATCTCATTCATAGAATCCAATAATTCAGGGGATTATTGGATATCCAATAAGATAGGGGCTTCGGCGGATATCTCATATCTGAATCTCTACTCGTCGTAATGCCTACCATATGTGTGTGACCCTCTAGGCACAATATCAAGTTTGCTGTGAGTCATACCTGTCTGAACTCCTTCTAGTTTAGTGAATTATTATCTCCATAGTAATTCACTCGACTCATCGACTATAGATGTACCAAGCCACTACGCCGTAGTCCTTAGACAATACAAGGAAATCCAATCCATTAGATATGTCTATCCTCAGTTACCGTGTATCTATAGTCCCTCATCTATCTAATACCCCAGAGATTGTATATCAGGCATAGTACTATCAGGCTTAGACAGTTTCTACTCAAATTTCGCTCTAATCGGATTCTCCCGGAGAACTTTTTCTTTCTCAATCCGAATGACCCTAGCTAAGGATTTGTATGAGCAAGAACATATGAGATATTCCTCTCATGACACCGAGAGTGGATGATCCTCTATCTACAATCAATAGTCCTCGTAAGATTAGCTACCACTCTCAATGACTAGTTGTGCTAGATCTGAAACTTTCAGGCCTATAAGTCTAGTATCAAAGAGTAGAGTACTCATACAGGACATCCTTGGTATCTTAAGTCTAAGGACTAGATACACCACTGGGATGACGGAATCGCTGTCTGACAATAAGGCATCATCAACCATCCAATATTCCGTGAACGGATCAATCAGTGAACTCATTCTCCGATGAGCACCTGTAATGTATCCCTAGTGTCCCCACATGAGTAGTTATGAGACTATCCACTTCCATTATATGGATGGGTATACCGTATACCAATCTGTTGATAGGACCCTAACAGGGTTGGGTCTTACTCAACCAAAAAGCAGCTAATAAAACCCCGTGAGATTATAATAAACCCCACCTAGCCGCCTTTATCCTATAAAGAAGAGTGGTTAGGGTTTATATTTGGGCCTTTGGGATTCCTAGCCGTCGCCCCCTTTTACTGGGTTGGTTGGTTAGGGTTAAGGGCAAAAGGGGTAACTCACTTAGGAAGCAGCCCCTAGGGCTAGGGTTTGGAGCCCTATATAAGCATGTAGCTTCCATATATTTGGGAATAAGATCTATCTACAATTACAACCATTTGGCCGACTTCTAGGAGGGTGGAACCCCTGTAGAGTTCCAAGGAGTGATCTCCCTCAAAGATCAATCTACACAGAATTTCTTTGGGGTTCTATCATATGGTATCAGAGTAGCGATCTTGCTACTTTTGCTGCCACCTATGCCGCCCACTACCAGCCAAGTAATTCCCATAATTGCTCTTGACGTCGCCATCTCCACCATCATTTTCTACCATAGATCTACTCAATCTACTGTCATCACCTCCAATTACATTAGTGATCTAGTATTCTCCTATCACCAATACCTTTTGTTGCTGTAATTTTCCATTCAAAATACCAAGAAGAAGTATTTTTATCTATCCCGTGCTGTGAACTCCTTTCATAATAAAAGTTATCATCTTTGTGAACGAAGGATTGCTGCAGAAAATTTCAGCCGCATATTGTTGCTTTTAATCGATCTATTTGCTTTCCTTCTTGAACGAAATTTCTTACGCACTTCATAGATCATCTTGGCTTCCATCTAAGATTGATTTATCGAGGAATTTATCTCTAAAAACACTCTTGTGTTGCTATAAATTTTCGTCGTAAACCGTTGGAATTTTTCGACATGAATTCTCTTATCGCAACTTACACCAATCTCCTTGCTATTATACTGCCAAAATTTTCTTGATTAAATTTGTCATCATTGCTGTTATCTAAACTGAGATTTTGCTATCAAATTCTCTCCTCAAATCTCTCAGTTTCTACTAGAAATTTTGTCGAGAAACTGGTGTTTCTTCGACGACAATTCTGCTCATACAAGGCAACACATATCTACAGCAACTTCCACTGATTTCTATCAAACTTTTGCTGCCATCTACCACAGATCTAAAAATTTTTTCCTAACCTTCATCCACTACCATCACAGCCCTAAAACTCCACCAAATCACACCCTCAAACTGCACCCAAAATAGCCAAAAAATAAGCCTAAAACTGTAGCCTACATCCACTAATCCACCAACCCTTTTGACCACCACTTCTCTCAACTAATACATGTCTTTAACCCGACAACAAAAGAGAGATCTTAATATTATAAATTTGGAGGCATATACTATGGCATCTGAGGAGGCAATCAATGGTAAATTCGAAGCCTTCGAGATGCGAATGGAGGATAAGATTCGAACTCTCTTTACCGAATTCAGTTTGGGCCGACCACCAAGCCCGAAGAAATCACATCAAGGGAAGAGCTCTGACCAATCACACTAAGCCCAAAGAGATGACTTTCAAGAGAAAGGAGGCTCTATGACCAATCCCCACTATCCATGCATAAGGGTGGACTTCCCTAGATGGGAAGAAGGAGACCCGATTGGTTGGATCTCACGCGCAGAGCGATATTGTTAGTACCACAAAATCGCGGATGCATCTATGCTGAAAATTATAGCTATACATATTGAAGGGGATGCCATATAGTGGTTTGACTAGTTTGAACACACTCATGGAGTCCTTTCATGGCTACAATTCAAAGAAGGACTACTGATCTGCTTCAGACCACGACCAATTGACCAACAACTAGCAAAGATATGACAAATCTCTAACATTCAGGAGTACCAAACCAGGTTTGAAAGATTATCTAATCAAACTTGTGGTTGGTTTGAAAAATAGCTATTGGGGACCTTCATTGAGGGCTTGAAGCTGAAGATCTGGGGAGAAGTTAAAGCATGACAACCGTGCACACTTATGGCAGCCATCTCTTTCACATGACTTCAAGAGGAGTGATTGAACCATGAAGCCCGGAGGACTAGGGTCACTCCCCGACTAGCAATACTAAAGCCTTTAGCCCCCCCTACTGTCAATAGAGCCCCTGCACCAAAAAGGTGTTGAATCTCGGATTTTGATGATGAAACTAATTGAATGTGTTTAGATGTTTAACTGCATTTTGAGTGATGCAGGTCTACTCGATCAGGATTAGACAATTAACGCAGGAGGAATTGACGTTGCGCCGGAGGAGATCACATTAGGATATTGGATGGAAGAAGGCTTCGGACGTCCGGGCATCAGGCCAAGAGCGGAATTGCGCCAAGGATATCGGGGTTATGGAGGTCAACCGTCGATTGGGCAACAAGCCGCAAGAGAGGACGATGCGCCAAAGAATCAGACGAAGCGCCAACCAATGACGTGCCGGGCAACAGAATGTCAATTCGCTTTGTAATAATTGTCTAGATCGGAGTAGAGTTTTGGCTTGTGTGTGCAGGATTAACTACGATAACGACGAAGACATAAAGCGAAACAAAGTATCGGAGTCAAGCACGAAGGATTTGTTGTGAGTTCGAGAGTTTGACGAAAGCCGAAGGTTCATCGGGAATGCTATTGGAACTAGCCGAGAATGAGTAGGGAGCTTGCCGAAGGGTTTTTCGGAAGCTCGCCGGAAGGTTCGTTGGAAGTTCGCAGAGCTCGTCGAGAAAGATCGGAGCTTGTCGAAGAAGCTCATTGGAACTTGCCAAGATCAAATCGTGAAGTCTAGAAGCTTGCCAGGAGTCCGTAGAATGGTTTCCAAGAGTTCGTCGGAAGACCGTCGAAAGTTCGCCGAAAGCTCGTCGGAAAAAGTCTTGACTTGCGGACTTTGTAATAGCTTAGAAAATATCTTTAAATTCGTAGTTAGCATATTAATTAGGGTTAGGATTAGGTGTTAATCCTATAACTCAAGTAGGGGCCAATTGGGCCCGAGTTCGGATTGGTTTGGGCCAAGTTTAGAGCCCAACCAGTGAGCTGAAATAGTGTAGGCAGTGGCACCGCTAGATTAGGCGGTGGCACCACCTAGAACCCGAGAACCAAGCAATGGTTCCGCTGGACTGAGCGGTGGCACCGCCCAGCACCCGAGAGGTCCGGCGGTGGCACCGCCGGACTGGGTGGTGGCACTGCCAGTACACTATTAGTGTCAGACACTGACAGGCGGTGGCATCGCCAGCATCAAGAACCAAAGAGAATTCAAATTTTGAAGCCCAAATTTGAATCCTCTTGAGGCCTATAAATACCCCTCAATTCTCAACTGAGAGAATAACTTTTGAGAAGCAATTGATTGAGAGAAAGGTCTTAGAAAAGTCTTAGCAAGTCTTGTTTTCAATTTGCTAGAGTGTTCACCTCCTTCTTTCTTGCTGAAAATTTGTAAGAGTGTGAACCACTTGTAAAACGTTGTAAGAGGGGTATTTGCCCTTCCCTTTCAAGAGATTTGCTAGTGGAAGGTGGGAGCCTCATCGAAGAGGGCCTCACAAGTGGATGTAGGTCATTTAACCGAACCACTTTAAAATCGGCGTGATCTCTATTTTGCATTTTATTATCGCTATTTACATTACTGCAAACCTTCTTACGTGTTTTATTTCCTCATTACCTTTGCTGCATACCTTTACGAACACCCGTTCAAGTTAAGCTTTTTAAGTTCGGTTTTTATCGTATCGAAAGATTTGCCAAAACTGAAGTTTTAATTCGCTGCACTAATTCACCCCCCCCCCCCCCTCTTAGTGCCGCTCCGATCCTAACAATTGGTATCAGAGCCCGGTATTTCTCATTTCGGATTTACACTTGAGAGAAATGACTTTTCATGGCTTTCAAGAGGGCTTATCGGTTGTTCGTCCACCATTGTTTAACGGATTGGACTACACTTATTGGAAAACTCGAATGAGAGTTTTCTTAATTTCTATGAATTTGGATTTATGGAATATCGTTGAAAACGATTTTCAACTTCCCTCTAAACCGATGAACGAATGGTCGGATTTGGAGAAGAAATATTTTTCTTTAAACGCAAAGGCTATGAATGCCTTATTTTGCACTTTGGACAAAAATGAGTTCAATCGGATTTCTACGTGCGAAACGACTTTTAATATTTGGCGAACACTTGAAATCATGCACGAGGGAACTAGTAGAGTCAAAGACTCGGAAGTTAATATTTTATTGCATGATTTTGAGCTTTTTCAAATGCAACCAAGCGAGACTATAGGCGACATGTACACCCGTTTCATGGATGTCGTCAATAATCTAAGAGTTCTTGGTAAATCTTTTTCGAATTTTGATCACGTAAGCAAGATCTTAAGATCCCTTCCAAAAAGGTGGGATCCTAAAATAACCGCAATACAAGAAACAAAAGATTTAAATATTTTTCCACTTGAAGAACTAATTGGTTCGTTGATGATATATGAAATGGTGCACAATGCACATGATGAACAAAATCACCTTCCAAAGAATAGGAAGGATTTGGAACTCCGGACAAATGAATACCACTTGAGCGATGACTCAAGTGATGAGGACAATGATGAACTTAAACTTCGAACACTAAATCTTAATAAGTTTATTAAACAAAAATCTAAAATAAATAATGAACTTGAATGGAGGAAGAGGCCAAAGAAGAGGAAGGCAACCAAGGATGAATCAAAAACTTCCAAAGGTGAAACGGCGAATTGAGCTTTGACGAGCTTCGACTACAAGGTAAGTAACTCAACTCTCTTGAATTATTTTGAAATTACTTGAAGTTTTTCATGAGTGCTTAATTTAGATAGTAGGAATAGAAAATAAAAAAATATTTTTTAAAAATTATATCATGTTTTTCTTTTTAGCATCTTTGAAAAATTAAAAAATTGATCATGAAAAGTGTATTGCTAAGGTTTCTTGCATGTTATGTTTTGAAATGTTGAATGATATATGCAACATTAGGGATGATAATTATATGATATGTGATAATGCTTAGGATTAATCTATGCATGTGTATCTTGATGATTTTATGTTATGCATGTGTTTTTGAAGTAAATGTTGATTTGAAACTCTCATTTTAGATTAACATGTTTTTGGTCTAATCATTTTTATGATAAATTAAGATGACATTCTCATGATATATTAAGATGACATAGTACATGTACATCTATGTATGTATTTCTTAATAGTCTTTTGATGATAGATGTGATATTATGATGTGTTTGGTCTTAACGGCTTCATGACGGCTTCATGACGAAACTTTTATTTCAATTTTAAAATGATATATGTTTTCACAAAAGACTTGAATAACCTCACATGAAATCAATTGTATGAAATGGAAATGAATTTTCTATCCTATTGAAAATAATGAATTTATTTTACCAATCTTGTGAATTTCATGAAAATAAACATGATGAATATTTTGAAAATAAATGAGTGTATCATGTATTTGGTCTTAATGATTTCTCTTAAACATATTTTTTGAAATCATACTTGATGATGAATATCAAGATATTAAAAGGATGTTATCATGGAATCATGCTTGATGATTTGTTTTACGAAATTTACCTTTCCGTCTTAAATGTTGACACTTATTTTATTAAAGGTAAATGTAACTTGGATTTGGGATAATCCAAGTGGTCTATCAATGGCATATTGATAGGGGGAGTTTGGTTAAACTCCGGGAAGTTAAGGTTAGCTCCGTTAGTAATCAATTAGTTGTCATTATCAAAAAGGGGGAGATTGTTGAATCTCGGATTTTGATGATGAAACTAATTGAATGCGTTTAGATGTTTAACTGCATTTTGAGTGATGCAGGTCTATTCGATCAGGATTAGACAGTTAACGCAGGAGGAATTGACGTTGTGCCGGAGGAGATCACGTTAGGATATTGGATGGCAGAAGGCTTCGGATGTCGGGCATCGGGCCAAGAGCGGAATTGCGCCAAGGATATCGGGGTTGCGGAGGTCAACCGTCGATTCTTCCTTTATTAAGAAAGAATTCATGTGAAAGAATCATTATATGAACGATAAAAGAAATTCCATGAATAAATCTTCATAATTGAGAGGAGCATCACATCAAATCCATTTCTCATTAAAAATTCACAAGAGATAAATCCGTGAGAGATGCATTTGTTAATTAATTTCATGTATCAAAAATCATTAAGTGATGGAGCAAGGGTATAAAGTAAACTTGATACCAAGGAAGATAAAAACGAAATAGGCTCATGAAAACTCCATTTATAAAGTACAAAAAGATAGTCTGGAAAAGATATACATTAAATTTATGCATTCGGACAAATTATCATTCCTAATTCTGTAAATGATCATAATACATCAAGTCATAGATACCAACAATTAAGTGTATAAGGAATTTATCTATTCAAAAGATATATCAGGTCTAATTCTTAGAGTGATATATTCATTAAAGTAAGCTCAGAATTTAACCATCAAGGTAGTTAGAACAGAATTTTACTATCAAAGTAAGTAGTATTTTAGGCATCAAAGTACAACATTGTGATCATCAAGGTAAGTAGCATTTTAAGCACAACATTGCGATCATCAAGGTAAGTAGCATTTTAAGTTTACAACATTAAGGTAAACAACATAACAAAGAGGAATTGTGTCAACTTCTCCTCAAATACATACACAGCTTATTCAGGTGGTGAAAAATTAAAATGTCTAAACAAAGTATTAAACTGTTGATGAATTTGCTGCAACTCAGTTAAGATTTGATATTGGCATTGTTCAAGTCTATCTTGTCTTTGTCAAAATGATCCATCCGAGTCCCTATGTCGTCGATAGATGAGGGAGGTGTTTGTTTTTTTGGAGGTGATTCCTCAAAGGGACCAGTTAGAGGAGATAGATTATCCCTAAAATTGGTGTTTTAGGTTCTGGTTTGGGTTGGAGGAGATCACTCCTTCTAGGCAGTCTAGTCCATATACCATTTCTAAATGTACATCTCATCCGTCGAAGTAGATTTCTATTTATGATACTAAATCTGTCTAGTTTTATAACTTCTTTTTTGGGTGGAATGATAATATCATAGGCATGGAGTAGTCTTGTGATTAAGCCACCATATGAAAGCATCATGTCTCTTTTTGATATTTCAATCATGTTTTGTTGGATTAGGTAACCAAAATAATTGTTATGTCCCTTCATAATGCAATACATGGTACCTAGTTCCATTTGGCTTACTTCATCATGATGATAATGCTTTGGGAGAATGATACTTATCAGGATGTGATGAAGTATTTTGGTGCTTAAAGGTAGTAAATTTTCACAGCTTTTTAGAAGAATCGTTAAGTTAGGATTACCAAAAATTGTTCCTAAGGCATCAACGTAAGTAGTCCTCTAAAATAACACCCCCTTTCTTTTACCGAAATTCCTATGATGTTGCACATTGATCTATCCGTAATGGGAATTTGACGTCCTAATAGATAAGTAGATACCCTTTCTTCTTCATCTACATGTAAATTGTTGTAAAATAGCCTAACAAGTCTAGGGTAAATAGGTTCACTAATTAGAAGAATTGGGAGAATGTCTAGATTAGCAAACTATTGAATAGGTTCCAAATCACTTAACTCATCTAAATCAACATATTTACCCTTATGAACATGTCTAGACTCTATGGAAGAAAATTTTAGGGCATGTTGATTAGAATCAAAAAGTAGAGAGTCATAATTTTCATCTAATCTCCTCTTCCCTTTGTCTCTAAGGATCTTATAGAAGCCATTGAGACTATAATACTGAAGGCAAATAAGGAGCAAGAACAAGTAATATAAAGGAGAATCAGTTTGGTGTAGAGATTACCTTAGTAGTTCTCCTTTCTAGTGATCTTTCAAAGAATGTCGGAGATTGATCCTTGATCTAGTGGGAAGTGGGGAATTTTGAGTTGCTAGAGGGAGAGCAATCAGTTTGGAGCTGTTTGGAGGAATGCAGAATGTGTTGGGGTTGGTTCTACCGCCGGCCCTAACTTAATTTTATAAGGGGGGCAGGTTGCGGGTGGTGGCACCGCTAGCTAGGCAGTGCTACCACCTACCACCCGTGACATCTGGCGGTGCTACCGCCAATTAGGTGGTGCCACCACCTACAGGCAGTGAGCACTGCTCACATAGTTGTGTGGGGTTGTCATGAGTGATTTTAACTTGAAAGAAATTTTTGTTTATGAAGCACACAACCTTATTTACATCATCATGTAAAAATTCGCATCATAAGAGGAGAAGATTTGTACGTTCATGATTAATCATATAAAATGCATACCATACTCAAACATTATATTAAACTCGTATATTTACAATAAGTTCATGATTCATCATATAAAATTTATACGCAAGCATCGTAAAAACTTGTATGTAAAAATGCATATAGCTCATTGCGCACACTATAAGATCATGATTCATGTGAGTGATCCAAAGAAGGTCCGAACACAAATTCATGATCTTGTTAGATAAAATTCGATCCGAAAAAGAATTTAGGAGGGAATGTGTTAGAACCCTTGCAGATTCTAAACTTGGGGTTGATCTCTTTAAGGGATCGGCCTCCTTGGAACTCTATAGGGGTTCCTCCCTCCAAGTTGTTGCTCAAAGGCTACAGAAAAGATTCATCTATTGCTTATGAAAAGAGAAGGAATACATGGCTATTTATAGGGCTTCTAAACCCTAACTCATAATAGGACTCCTACTTAAGACTCTTACTTCTAACCAACTCCTAATAGGACTCCTACTCAAGACTCCTATTCCCTTATAACTCCTAATTCTTCTCTAAGAAAAAACCTCCTAACCCTAGCCCACCTCTTCATCTCTTTAATAGGGGTCGGTTTAGGTAGATTTTACATGAATGTCCCTCTCAATTAGGACTCTCCTAGCTAGAGTCCTAACAGACCCGCCCTCTTCAAATCAGCCTTGTCCTCAAGGCTAAGATTCCATGAACTCAAGGAACCGGGTCTTCAGCTCCTCATATGGTTCCCATGTGGCGTCTTCAAGTGGAAATTATTCCAATGCACTAATACTTCAGTAGAAGGACGTCTGCGACGCATCACGATCCTGCGATCGAGGATGGCTTGTGGTTGAGCTTGAATAACTCCATCCTCAGTGGTGTTGGGTAGTAGGATTTGGGGTGACTCGTGTTCTCCCAACTTGGGCTTCAGGCATGACACGTGGAAGACAGGGTGAATTTTGGCATCCTCAGGTAATTTAAGTCTATACGCCACTACTCCAATACGCTCAGTGATTTGATAAGGCCCAAAAAATCATGGAGATAGCTTCATGGAGGCTCGAGTGTTGATGGAGAGTTGCTTGTATGGTTGTAGGCGAAGATAAACCCAATCTCCTACTGAAAATTCTCTTTCACTTCGTCGTGTGTCGGCTTGCTGCTTCATTCTGGCTTGAGCTGTAGAGAGATTATCTTTTAACAATTGTAGGAGTTTGTCCCTATCAATCAATCCTTGTTCAACCTGATCTACCTTGGTCGAGCCAATTACATACTTTGGAATCACAAGGGCCGGTCGACCATACAATGCTTCATAAGGGGCACATTTTGTAGATGAATGATATGTAGTATTATACCACCATTTGGCCCAGGGAATCCATTTTGCCCACTCTTTTGGTCGGTCGCTAGCGAAACACCGAAGGTACGTCTCTAAACACCTGTTTACCAGCTCTGTTTGGTCGCCAGTTTGTGGATGATACGCTGTGCTCATCTTGAGTTTGGTGCCTTGTAATTGGAATAACTCGGTCCAAAATTTACTAGTGAAGATCCTCTCACGATCACTTACAATGGACCTTGGCATCCCGCGCAGTTTAACAATATTTTCTATGAAAACTTGGGCAATACTAGCAGCAGTGTAAGGACTTCTCACAGCACAAAAATGAGCATATTTCGTAAGTCGATCAACCACCACGAGAATTATGCTTTTACCTTTGGCAGGTGGCAGCCCTTCAATGAAGTCCATGGAGATGTCAGTCCACATCGAGTCCAGTATAGGTAGTGGTTGTAGTTTCCCTGGATTTGCCACAATTTCACCCTTGTGTTGTTGACATACATCACATTGTGCCACATATTCAGCAATAATTTTTTTCATCCCTCTCCAATAAAAATTTTACTTCACTCTTTTGTAGGTTCTTAGGAATCCAGAGTGCCCTGCTGAAGGTATGGAGTGCATTTCATGCATGATGATTGTGATATAAGGAGAGTCAGGTATAAGCACAATACGACCTTTGTAGCGTAGATCCCTCGAATCCCAAGTGTAGTGGGCTATTGCACTTGGATCCTCCTCCAATTTTTTTATAATGTTGCTGATCTCTGGATCCTTCTTCCATTCTTCCCTAATGTCCACGAGGAGACTAGTGGTAGGAAGGGAGATGGCTGAAACCTTAGCTGGCTCATGTAGCCGTGAGAGTACATATGCAACAACGTTTTCTTTCCCTTTTTTGTAAATAATTTCATAATCAAATCCAAGAAGTTACCCATTTTTGTTGCTCAGGGGATGATATCTTTTGCTCCAAAAAATACTTGAGGCTTCTATGGTCGGTTTTAATTTGAAATCGCTGGCCAATCAGGTAGGGTCTCCACCTCATTACTGCGTGTATAATGGCGAGCATCTCCTTATCATATACTGACATGTTTTGATGGGAGGAAGATAATGCCTTGCTAGTGTATGCGAGTGGTCGACCATCTTGCATGAGAACGGCTCCAATTTCGACTCCAGATGCGTCGGTCTCAATGATGAAGGGTCGGCTAAAATCTGGTAGCGCTAGCACCAGCGTCGTTGTCATGGCTACCTTAAGTTTGTCGAAGGCAGCAGAGGCTTTGTCCGACCATTGGAAAGCATCTTTTTTCAGTAGAGAAGTGAGTGGTGCACTGATCTTCCCATAGTCCGTAATAAATTTTCGGTAGTAGCCTGTTAGTCCAAGGAACCCGCGTAGTAATTTCAGGTTTGTAGGTTTCGGCCAGCCTTGCATTGTCTCAATTTTTGTGGGGTCTACCGCCACTCCTTCTTCTGATATTATGTGCCCAAGGTACTCTACTTTTTGCTGGAGAAAGCTACACTTTGGTTGCTTAACAAAAAGAGTATTCTCTCAAAGGATCGTTAGAACAATCTGTAAATGCTGAAAGTGAGTCTCAAGAGAAGGGCTGTAAATGAGAATATCATGGAAAAATACCAGCACAAATTTGTGAAGAAAGCTCCGAAAAATATCGTTCATGGGACTTTGAAAGGTTGAAGGAGCATTAGTGAGTCCAAAAGGCATTACCAAGAATTCATAATGACCATCATGTGTGCGGAATGCAGTTTTTGGAATGTCATCTTCACATACCCGAATTTGGTGGTAACCGGATCGGAGGTCCAACTTAATGAAGACTCGAGCTCCTTTTAATTCATTAAGAAGTTCATCCACCACTGGTATTGGGTACTTGTCCTTGACAGTGATGCCATTTAAAGCTCGGTAGTCGATGCACATCCGTCAAGTTCCGTCCTTCTTGCGTACAAGTAGCACTGGTGAGGAATAGGGGCTGCAACTTAGCCGAATCACCCCTGTTTCAAGCATCTCCTTTACAATCTTTTCAATTTCATCTTTTTGGAGGTGAGGATATCGGTACGGTCGAGTGTTCGCTGGTGGCTTGCCCGGAAGGATTGGAATTCGATGGTCATGTTGCCGAGGAGGAAGACTGCATGGTTCAGTAAAAATGTCGGCAAATTCAGTAAGCAATTAGGCAAGATTTTGATTTTTAATTTCTATCTTCTTTCCCTCTGGTTGCTGCTAGAGGTGCATCAAAAAGCCACCATTTACCTTGTGTAAAACTTTCTCTATTAGTTTGGTCGAAACAGTGGTAACGTTGCTTCCGCACTTCCCGCGTAGGATGATCTGTTTGCCCTTACAGTAGAATTTCATAATTAATTTAGAAAAGTTCCAAGAGACATCACCTAGTGTAGTCAGCCATTCTATACCAAGCACTGCCTCATAGTCATCAAGTGGTAGGAGGAAGAAATCGGTGATAATTTCTTGGTCTTGCAGTAATAGTTTCACCTACGGGCATCTTTGGTCGCACTTTAGGATTTTGCCATTGGCCACCTTTACATCGAACTTACTGCAACCTTCAATATGCAGTGCCATCCGAGCAGGAACCTTACTATTCAGGAAGTTATTAGTGCTGCCCGTGTCGATGAGAATAGTAATCGATTGTTGTTTGAGAAGGCCTCCAACTTTCATCGTTTACGGGTTTGAGTAGCCGGCTAGTGCGTGTACCGTAATGTCGGTCGGTTGTGGCTCTTCTTCCATATCTTCTATTTCATATTCAAGGCTCTCTTCTAGATGTTCAATAACCTCTTCTTCTACTGGTTCAATCATAAGAATTCTCCCTTTTCTACAGCGATGCTCGTGGCTCCATGGCTCGTCATAATGCCAACATAACCCCTTCACAGATCGCTCCCGAAGTTCTTCTCTTGTTAACCTTTTCGGTGTAGGGAATCGGTTGATAGTAGGGGGGGCTGAGGGCTTTAGTATTGTAGGTCGAGGAGTGATCCTAGTCCTCCGGGCTTCATGGTTCAATCGCTCCTCTTGAAGTCATGCAAAAGAGATGGCTGCCATAAGCATGTATGGTTGTCACGCCTTAACTTCTCCCCGTATCTCCGGCTTTAAGCCCTCAATAAAGGTCCCCAATAGTTGTTTTTCAGACCAATCACGAGTTTGATTAGATAACCTTTCAAACCTGGTTTGGTACTTCTGAATGGTGGAGGTTTGTCGGATCTTTGCTAGTTGTCCGTCAATGTTCTCGTAATAAGTTGGTCCGAAGCGGATCAGCAGTCCTTCTTTGAATTGTCACCATGAAAGGACTCCATAAGTGTGTTCAAACTAGTCAAACCACTGAATGACATCACCTTCAAGATGTATAGCTGCAATTTCCACCATGGATGCATCCGTAGTTTTATGGTACCGAAAATATCGCTCCGCGCACGAGATCCAACCAATTGGGTCTCCTTCTTCCCATCTAGGGAAGTCCACTCTCATGCGTGAATAGTTAGGGTCGGTCGTAGAGCCTCCCCTCTCTTGAAAGTCATCTCTTTGGGCATGATGTGATTAGTTAGAGCTCTCTCCTTGATGTGATTTCTTCGGGCTTGGTGGTCGGCCCAAACTGAATTCGGTAAGGAGAGTCCGAATCTTATCCTCCATTCGTGCCTCGAAGGCTTCAAATTTAGCATTGATTGCCTCCTCAGATGCCATAGTATATGACTCCAAATCTATGATTTTAAGATCTCTCTTTTGTTGACGGGTTAAAGGCATGTATAGGTTGAGAGAAGTGATGGTTGAAAGGGTTGGTGGATTGGTTTGGACAGAGAAAATATAGTATCAAGATCAAACAAACAGTGCTATGCGGCTGAAATTCTGTTGCAATTCACGTGGAGATCAAAGGATGATCCGCGGTGGTGGAGATGATGGCGGAATTTGGCAACGATCTTTTAAGCAATTGTGGGAATTGCTTTGGGCGGTTGTGGAGGGCTGATGGATGGCTATGGAAGGGCAGCGAGATGCCAAGAACGCTGCTCTGATACCAGGTGTTAGAACCCTTGCAGATTCTAAACTTGGGGTTGATCTCTTTAGGGGATCGGCCTCCTTCGAACTCTATAGGGGTTCCTCCCTCCAAGTTGCTGCTCAAAGGCTACAGAAAAGATTCAACTATTGCTTATGAAAAGAGAAGGAATACATGGCTATTTATAGGGCTTCTAAACCCTAACTCCTAATAGGACTTCTACTTAAGACTCTTACTTCTAACTAACTCCTAATAGGACTCCTACTCAAGACTCCTATTCCCTTACAACTCCTAATTCTTCCCTAAGAAAAAACCTCTTAACCCTAGCCCACCTCTTCATCTCTTTAATAGGGGTCGGCTTAGGTCGGTTTTATATGAATGTCCCTCTCAATTAGGACTCTCCTAGCTAGAGTCCTAACAGAATGTATCCTAGAAATTTAGGAATCCGGAGAAGTTATAAAGGGAACTTGTGCATAAGAGTTTTTATAGAAGTTATAAAAAGTCTTGTTGCCGAGTAGGAGGAAGACCGCGCGACTCAGCAAAAATGTTGGCAAATTCATTAAGCAATTAGGCAAGATTTTGATTTTCAATTTCTATTTTTTTTCCCCTCTGGTTGCTACTGGAGATGTATGAAAAAGCCACTATTTATCTTGTGTAAAACTTTCGCCATTCGTTGGGTCAAAACGGTGGTTACGTTGCTTCCGCGCTTCCCGCATAGGATGATCTGTTTGCCTTTGCAGTATGATTTCATAATTAATTTGGAGAAGTTCCAAGAGACATCACCTAGCATCATCAGCCATTCTATGCTAAGCACGGCCTCATAGTCATCAATTGGTAGGAGGAAGAAGTCGGTGATAATTTCTTGGTCTTGCAGTAATAGTTTCACCTACGAACATATTTGGTCGTACTTTAGGATTCTTCCGTCGACGACCTTTACGTCGAACTTGCTGCAACCTTTGATGTGGAGCGCCATCCGAGCAACAACCTTACTATTTAGGAAGTTATTAGTGCTACCCGTGTCGATGAGAATAGTGATCGGTTGTTGTTTGAGAAGGCCTCCAACTTTCATCGTTTGCGGGTTTGAGTAGCCGGCTAGTGCGTGTACCGTAAAGTCGGTCAATTGTGGTTCTTCTTTTACATCTTCTTCTTCATATTTAAGGCTCTCTTCTGGATGTTCAATGACCTTTTCTTCTACTGGTTCAATCACAAGAAGTCTCCCTTTTTTACAGCGTTGCTCATGGCTCCAAAGCTCGTCGTAGTGCCAACAGAACCCTTTTACAGATCGCTCTCGAAGCTATTCTCTTGTCAACCTTTTTGGTGCAGGGGCTCGGTTGATAGTAGGGGAGGCTTGTTAGGATCAAGAGCACTAAGAGGGGGGGGTGAATTAGTGTAGCGGAAAACTTTTTGCGATTAAAACGAAACTGCGTTCGAACGATAAAAATGATTTCTGTGTGAAAGCTGATTCTAAGCAAGATGATGTTAAAGTCAATCTATGAAGGCAGTTTGCAGCTATGATGAAAACTAGAATATAGGTGCAAACTAAAATACGACGTTCGTACGAAGAAACTGATTTACGTCTAAATGCTGATGCGTAAATCACTTGATTAGGCAAGATGCAGTTTAAGCAAGAGTATAAAGACAGTTTGCAGTTATGGTAGAGCTCAAAACGTAAACGCAATCTGAAATATGATGATCGTACGACAAAATAGATTTACGTCTAAACGCTGATTCGGAAAGTGAAAGGCTTGAAACTCGATCGTATATGCGCAGAAAGCAGTAAGCTTCAGAGGAGGTTTGCAATAAAGATAATATGCTCAAAGTAAATGCAAACCGAGATTTAGAGTGGTTCGGTCAATCTTGACCTACTCCACTTTTGGCTTCCTCCACCGACGAGGTCACCGACGTCAACTAGAGGCCTTCCTTCAATAGGCGAAGGCCAACCACCCTTTTACAGTTTCACTCCTTTTGACGGGCTTAGGAGACAACCCTTACAGAAATTTTCTCTCCTCTCTTTACAACTCAGAACTTGGAAGAACAGAGGGAGAAGAACTTTTAGCCTTTACAACAATTTTGAGCTCTAAGAATCACAGAAAAGGATCAAGATTTCGATGTTAGCTTATACTCTTTCAGTGCTGAATGGGTGGGGTATTTATAGGCCCCAACCCAGTTCAAATTTGGAGCTCAAAACTGTCAATTCCCGGAATTCCGGGATCAGGCGGTTGCACCTCCTGACTGGAGCGGTTGCACCGCCTGGCAGAGCTTGAAGACTGAGCCTCTGGGGGGTGCTACCTCCTGTCAGGGGCAGTTGCACCTCCTGACAGAGCTCGAAGACCGAGCTCAGGCGGTTGCACCTCCTGACTGAGGCGGTTGCACCGCCTGGCAGAGCTCGAAGACTGAGCTCAAGTGGTGCTACCTCCTGTCAGGGGACGTTGCATCGCCCAGTCTCGCTCGGAGACTAAGCCCCAAGCGGTGCCACCGCCTGGCTGGGGCGGTTGCACCTCCCAATCTCGCTCGGAGACTGAGCCCAGGCGGTGCAACCTCCTGCCTTAGGCGGTTCAACCGCTTGGCAGAAATCAGGGTCTGAATGGGTTGATCCATTCGGCCCAATTTGGGTTTTTCAGGGGCCTAATTGCCCCAAGATTAAGTTAATGGGATCACCTCCCATTTCCAACTTAATCAATGTGCTAACTACGATTTTTTCTAAGATATTTACTGCAACTTGCTCCGGTTCGTCAATCGCTTCTTCCAGTGAGCTTCCGACGAACTTCCGTCGATCATCCGATGAACCCTCGGTGATGCTCCTGCGGACTTCCGGCAAACTCCTGGACTTGCGACGATCCACTTGGCGAGTTCTGACGAGCTTCTTTGGCAAGCTCATGGACTTCTCGGATTTGTTCCTGCAGAACCTCCGATGACTGTCCGAACTTCCGTCGAACTCTCGAACTCCCAACGTGATCATTGTCTTGACTCCGGCGCAACTCTTGCTGCATGTCTTACTTTCATCGTAGTTAATCCTGCACACTTATCTCAACATATAGATCAGATAACAAATGACAATTGACTTCATCATCAAAATTCGAGATTCAACAATCTCCCCCTTTTTGATGATGACAATCAATTGATAATGGAGTTAACCTTAACTCCCCCTGTCTATATGCTATACTTGAGATAAGTCATTCTTGAATTCAAGACCTAAGAATTCAAGCGACATATTGATAAGTTAAATCATTTGAACTTATCAATACTCCCATCATGATTCCCATCATGATGTATCTCTCTGAAGATGATGTCAAGGCTTGACATTCATTTTCAAATTTTGCATAACAATTTTGAATGATGGTAATTGTAGCAATTCATCATATTGTAAGATATCAACATGTAAAGCTATGAAGTAAGATCTTGATATCATTACATGATGTACACATTTCAAATATTTTAGCAAGTGTTGCATTTCTTCACATGGTAAGATATCAACTCAAGGCATAATGCAAATTAATGCATGGCATCTGTTCGTATATCTATTGGTGATGCAAGCATGGCATAATCATAGCATCAGTGTTTATAGCATCAATTCATATATTTCTCCCCCTTTGTCATCAACAAAAAGCATGGTAGATGTGATACCAGGAGAACAATATAAGCAAGTTATCAAGCATATAAAGGAAGGCATGATACGTAGATTGCTTTGAATACTTCTTCCTTCCTTTTTTGTTATAATCCTTTGTGCATGAAGGAGGAAAGCCATTTGTGATTCCAGCTATTTGTGAGTTTACTTTGAGTCAAGATATGTGTTTGAAACAACTTTTTGCAAGTAAAAATACTATCATTCATATTTCAAGATTGAATTCATAAGCAGGAATCATTTCATCAAATCCAAAAAAAATATTTTTCATAAGAGTGTATGAGAAAATTTGATTTTTATCATTCCAACTGTTAAGTGAATCCGAAAATGAGATTAATTCTTTCATGTATTCGGACAAGACTATGCTACAGATTTTCAAATACAATCATTGAAGACAAAACACATGTTATGTAATGGCAATCAAGTGATTTGATCATTCAATAAAGTCTGAAAAATAATTTTAACTAGTTTATCTATTCGGACACATCAACATTTCGAATTCTCTTCTTATGAAATCAAATTGTTCTTCACTTAGAGATTTTGTATAAATGTCAGCTAGTCGATGTTTAGTATCAATGGTAATGACTTATCAACTGCATTGGTATATCGCTTTTTCAAACTATATTTATCATGGAAATCAAGGCACAAGGTTTTCAAAATATTTAGTTTCAATGTAAAATCCGAGATAAACAACGATAGATGTTTACAATTCTGCATATGTTCAAAATATATCAGGTAACCATATCAAGGATCAAGGCAAAGCTCATCATGGTGAGTAACATAAGGAGTTTACAATAACAACAGATGATTGTGTTCATACAAGCTCATTCATGAGGTGGAAAATTAAAGTGCCTAAACAAAGAGTCAAATTGTCGATGAATTTGCTGCAGCTCAGATAGGATTTGATCTTGTCGATGTTCAAGCCGTTCTTGTCTTTGTTCGAATCGGTCCATCCGAATCCCAATATCTTCGACAGATGATGTATGAGTTTGTTCAAATGGATGTGTTTCCTCAAAGGGACAGATCGGAGGAGATTGGGTACCCCTAAAGACTGGTGTTTCTGGTTCTGGTTCAAGTTGAGGGGGATCGGTTCTTCTTGGCATTCTAACCTAGTTACTGTTTCTATAAAAACATCTTAATCGGTGAAGTAGATTTTTATTTATTATGCTAAATCTATCTACTTTTATTACTTCTTCTTCCGGTGGTATTAGAATATCGTAGGCTTTCATTACTCTAGTGATTATACCACCATATGGGAGCATCATGTCTTTCTTAGATAGTTCTAACATGTTTTGTTGGATAAGATAACCAAGACAGATGTCATGTCCTTTCATGATCAAATACATAGTTCCTAATTCTAATTGGCTTACTTCATCATGGTGGTATTGTTTAGGGAGAATGATGCTAGTTAGGATATGATGAAGTACCTTAGTGTTTAGAGGCAGTAGATGTTCGCAACTTTTAGGAACAAATGCTGAGTTGGGATTGGCAAAAATTGTTCCTAAGGCTTCAACATATGTTGTTCCAATAGTTTCATCATCCAATGATCCTCTAAAGTAAAGTCCTCTACTTTTCATGGGAATGTCTATCATGTTGCAAATGAATTTATCCGTAATTGAGATGTGTTATCCTAAAAGATAGGTAGACATTCTTTCTTCTTCATCTATTTGTATGTTGTTGTAAAACAGTCTAACAAGTCTTCGATAGATGGGTTCGTTAATTTACAAAATAGGAAGTAGATCTAAGTTTGCAAACCATTGGATTGTCTCTAAGTCCCTTCGTTCATTTAAATCTACATATTTTCCCTTATTGACACTCCTAAGTTCGAAAGAGGAAAATTTTTCAGCATGGTATTTTGAATCGAAAAGGGTGAGATCAAAATCTTCTACTAATCTCCTCTTTCCTTTGTCCCTTGAGGATCTTCTAGATCCCATAACTACTGCTGTTTAGAAGAATAGTGATGAGCAAGAGTAAATGAATAAAAGAGTTTGAGGGCTTCTTAGAGAATACCTTAGTGAGATCTTCAAGAGAGGGAAGGATTGTTGATGTTTTGCTCCGAAATGAGGGATATTTGGGATGCTATGAGGGGAGAAATGGGGATGGAGGAGGCTTGGAAGAGTAGAGAGGGAAAGGAGTGAGTTGGGGTCAGTTTCACCGCCGGCCCTAGCTTGGGTTAAAAAGGGCAGAGTTGCGGGCGGTTGCACTTCTGGCTGGAGCGGTGCAACCGCTTGCAACACGTGACAACTGGAGGTGCTACCTCCAGCTGGGGCGGTGCCACCACCTGCAAGCGGTGAGCACTGGTTCTGATCGCAGTGTAATCTGATTTGAGAGTTTTTGTCTTGAGAGGAATTTTCATTCAGAGCAATCAACTTTACTTACGTAATTACATAAGAGTTTTCATTTTAAGGCAAGAACTTTTGCACGATCAAGATAGATCTTTTAACGTGCATACTCTCAATGTCGTACACATGTTTGTGATAGTTTGTTCAAGTTGGTAAGCTTTGCAAGTTCATGACAGACTTAGTCAGTTCATGATACAGAGTTGGATTTGAAAGTTATGAACGGATGAAGTTGATGGGTTCGAAAATCCAGAGGATATGTGAATTGAGAATCATACGTTTCTAATTCTGAAAAGTCAAATAGGATTGTATCTAAATCGCATTTGTGATTTTTAAATTTATAATCTCCATCTGTTATTTAGGCTAGAGAGCATTGCGAGTTCCTTTTTGGATCTTGGGTCATGAATATCGAGAATCCAAGGAGCAGAATATTATTTCTTGCTCCAGCTTATTAATTTTTTTTTTATATGTTTTTACAAGAAATGATGATTTTTTAGGTACCCATTTGCTTTTGAGTGCCTCACAAATAGATCTACATTGTCATCATGTTGCATAGAATTTATCATGGTTCCTTTAGGAACCCAAATCAGTTTGTTTGGACTAATTTTCTTGAATGGACAATAATGCATCTTGTGTCCAAATTTGCAACAAAAGTTGCATTTGTTTTGGTGTTGAATATGTAAGATGGGGCCTTTCATGAAGGTGGTTGGATTTTGGTGAGGACTTCTCACAAATCCAATTCCACTTCTTTTGGGAACGTGACCCTTGTTTGCAAAGATCATGTTCAATGACTTGCTACCAACCTCGAATTTCTTCAAGGTATCCTTAAGTAGCAAGTTTTCCTTTTGGAGAGTTTCTAGATCATGGCATTTGATGCATGAACTTAAGCTATCATGATATTCAGTTTTTAACTTATCAAAATTACAAGTAAGACTATCATGCTCCTTTTTTAGCAATTTAAATTTTATATTAATAATCTTGCATTCATCAAATAAGTCATGGAAGGCATTTAATAATTTATCAAATGATAAATCTGCATCTATTAAATTTGTTACCTCATCTCCGATGGCCATTAAGGCGTAATAAGCAACTTGCTCGGTGTTGGACTTCTCTTCTTCGGACGCGCTTGAGTCATCCCACGTTGCTTTGAGCGCCTTCTTCTTTGATGTTCTCTTTTTGACTTGGAGACAATCATTCTTGTAGTGTCCCGGCTTTTTGCATTCATAGCAAATTACTTGGTCCTTCTTGGGTTCAAGTTTATTTTTTGCGTCATTCTTAAACTTGTTTATTTTAAAGAATTTTTTAAATTTTCTTGTTAGAAGTGCCAAGTCATCATCACAGTCCTCATCACTTGAGTTTTCTCTCAAGTGGCCTTCTGAAGTTTTAAGTGCCATATCCTTCCTGTTCTTTGGAAGGATGTCTTCTTGCTCTTCATGAGCTTTACAAGTCATCTCGTAGGTCATTAATGACCCGATTAGTTCTTCAAGAGGGAAGTTGCGTAGATCTTTTGCCTCTTGAATTGCAGTGACTTTAGGATCCCAACTCTTAGGAAGGGATCTTAGAATCTTATTTACGAGCTCAAAATCTGAAAAACTTTTTCCGAGTCCTTTTAGACCGTTGACGACATCCATGAAACGGGTAAACATGTCGCCAATGGTTTCACTCGGTTTCATCCGGAAAAGTTCGAAAGAATGTAACAGAAGATTGATTTTTAACTCTTTCACTCTACTTGTGCCTTCATGAGTCACTTCGAGTGTGTGCCAAATATCAAATGCGGTTTCACACGTTGAAACACGGTTAAACTCGTTTTTATCAAGTGCACAAAATAAGACATTCATAGCCTTTGCATTAAGAGCGAAAGCCTTCTTCTCCAATTCATTCCAATCGATCATTGGAAGAGAAGACTTCGAAAATACGTTTTCGACAAGATTCCAAAGTTCGAAATCCAAAGAAATAAGAAATATCCTAATTCGGGTCTTCCAATAGGTGTAGTCCGTCCCACTGAACATGGGTGGACGTGTAATAGAGTGGCCCTCTTGGTTTCCGGCGTATGCCATCTCTCTTGGGTTTTAATCCGTTAGAGAGTTAACCCCACTCTGATACCAATTGTTAGGATCAAGAGCACTAAGAGGGGGGGGTGAATTAGTGCAGCGGAAAACTTTCTGCGATTAAAACGAAACTGCGTTCGAACGATAAAAACGATTTCTGTGTGAAATCCGATTCTAAGCAAGATTATGTTAAAGTCAATCTATGAAGGCAGTTTGCAGCTATGATGAAAACCAGAATATAGGCGCAAACTGAAATACGACGTTCATATGAAGAAACTGATTTACGTCTAAATGTTGATTCGTAAATCACTTGATTAGGCAAGATGCAGTTTAAGCAAGAGTATAAAGACAGTTTGCAGTTATGGTAGAGCTCAAAACGTAAACGCAATCTGAAATATGATTGGGCGGTTCAACCTCCTGCCTTGGGCGGTTCAACCGCCTGGCAGAAATCAGGGTCCGAATGGGTTGATCCATTCGGCCCAATTTGGGTTTTTTAGGGGCCCAATTGCCCCAAGATTAAGTTAATGGGATCACCTCCCATTTCCAACTTAATCAATGTGCTAACTATGATTTTTCCTAAGACATTTACTGCAACTTGCTCCAGTGCGTCAATCGCTTCTTCCGGCGAACTTCCGTCGATCATCCGATGAACCCTCGGTGATGCTCCTACGGACTTCCGGCAAACTCCTGGACTTGCGACGATTCACTTGGCGAGTTCCAACGAGCTTCTTTGGCAAGCTTATGGACTTCTCGGATTTATTCCCACAGAATCTCCGACGACTGTCCGAACTTCCGTCGAACTCTCGAACTCCCAACGTGATCATTGTCTTGACTCCGGCGCAACTCCTGTTGCATGTCTTACTTTCATCGTAGTTAATCCTACACACTTATCTCAACATATAGATCAGATAACAAATGACAATTGACTTCATCATCAAAATCCGAGATTCAACAAGGCTAAGGGCTTCAATATTACTAGTTGGGGAGTGACGCTAGTCCTCCAGGCTTCATGGTTCAATCGCTTCTCTTGAAGTCATGCGAAAGAGATTGCTGCCATAAGCGTGTATGGTTGTCGTACTTTAACTTCTCCACCGATCTTTGGCTTCAAGCCCTCAATGAAGGTCCCTAATAGCTATTTTTCAGATCAATCATATGTTTGATTAGATATCCTTTCAAAGTTGGTTTGGTACTCCTGAATGGTGGAGGTTTGTCGGATCTTTGCTAGTTGTCCGTCAATGTTCTCGTAATCGGTTGGTCCGAAGCAGATCAGCAGTCCTTCTTTGAATTGTCACCATGAGAGGACTCCATGAGTGTGTTCAAACTAGTCAAACCATTGTATGACATCCCCTTCAAGATGCATAGCTATAATTTCCACCATAGATGCAACTGCAGTTTTGTGGTACCGAAAATATCGCTCCGCGCACGAGATCCAACCAATCGAGTCTCCTTCTTCCCATCTAGGGAAGTCCACCCTCATGCGTGGATATTTGGGATCGGTCATAGAGCCTCTCCTCTCTTAGAAGTCATCTCTTTGGGCTTGGTGTGATTGGTTAGAGCTCTGTCCTTGATGTGATTTCTTCGGGCTTGGTGGTCGGCCTAAACTTAGTTCGATAAAGAGAGTCTGAATCTTATCCTCCATTCGTGCCTCGAAGGCTTCGAATTTAGCATTGATTGCCTGCTACGATGCTATAGTATATGTCTCCAAATCTGTAATGTTAAGATCTCTCTTTTGTTATCGGGTTAAAGACATATATAGGTTGAGAGAAGTGGTGGTCGAAAGGGTTGGTGGATTGGTGGATATAAGCTGTAGTTTAGGCTTGTTTTATGGCTGTTTTGGGTGCATTTTGAGGGTGTGGTTTAGTAGAGTTTTAGCGCTGTGATGATAGTGGATGAAGGTTAGGGAAAAAAGTTTTAGATCTGTAGTAGGTGGCAGCAAAGGTTTGATAGAAATCAGTGGAAGTTGCTGTATATATATGTTGTCTTGTAAGAGCAGAATTGTCATCGAAGAAACAGTAGTTTCTCGATAATATTTCTAGCAAAAACCGAGAGATTTGAGGAGGAAATTTGAAAGCAAAATTTCAGTTTATATAATAGCAAAGATGACCAATTTAATCAAGAAAATTTTAGGAGTATAATAGCAAGGAAATTGGTGTAAGTTGCGATAGCAGAATTCTCGTCGAAAAATTTCAATAGTTTGTGACGAAAATTTGTAGCAACACAAGAATGTTTTTAGAGATGAATTCCTTAATAGATCAATCTTAGATGGAAGCCAAGATGATCTATAATGTGTATAAGAAATTTTGTTCAAAAAGGGTTGCAAATAGATCGGTTAAGGTAACAATATGCGGCTGAAATTTTCTATAGCAATCCTTCATTCGCAAAGATGATAACTTTTGTGACGAAATGAATTCGTAGGAATATAGGAACAATTTTTTTGGATTTTCGAATAAGGATAACTAAATTGCCGCAGCAGTAATGTAGGAAACCAGAACTTATTGCAATTCACGGGGAGATCAAAGGTTGATCCGTAGTCGTGGAGATGACGACGGAATTCGGCGACGATCTTTTAAGCAATTGTGGGAATTGCTTTGGGAGACTATGGAGGGCTAATGGATGGCTGTGGAAGGGTAGCGAGACACCAAAAATGCTGCTCTAATACCAGATGATACAACCCTTGTAGATTCTTGTTAGGATCGGAGCGGCACTAAGAGGGGGGTGAATTAGTGCAGCGGATTCAAACTTCGGTTTTGGAAAAATCTTTCGTATGATAAAAAACAAACTCGGAAGTGCTTAACTTGAAAGCGTGTTCGTAAAGGTGTGCAGCAAAAGTAATGAGGAAGTAAAGCATGTATGAAGGTTTGCAGTAAGGTAAATAACAATAAGTAAATGCAAACCAAAGAACACACCAATTTAAAGTGGTTCGGTCAAAATGACCTACATCCACTTGCGAAGCCTTCTTCGAAGAGGCTCCCAACTTCCACTAGCAAATCACTTTGAAGGGGAAGGACAAATACTCCTCTTACAACCTTTTACAAGTGGTTCACACTCTTACAAATTTTCAAAGAGAAAGAGGGAGGTGAACACTCAAGCTATTGAAAACAAAAACATGCTAAAGGCTTTGCTAAGACTTTTATCTCAATCTCTTGCTTCTCAAAGGTTGTTATCTCAGCTGAGAATTGAGGGGTATTTATAGGCCCCAAGAGGATTCAAATTTGGGCTCCAAATTTTGAATTCTCTTGGGTTCCCGAGGCTGGCGGTGCCACCGCCTATCACCGCCCGACCTCTCGGGTTCTGGGTAGTGCCACCGCTCAGTCTAGCGGTGCCACCACTCAGTTCTTGGGTTCTGGGCGGCGCCACCACCTAATCTGGTGGTGCCATCGCCTACACTATTTCAGCTCACTGGTTGGGCTTCAAACTTGGCCCAAACTAGTCCGAACTCGGGCCCAATTGGCTCCTACTTGGGTTATAGGATTAACACTTAATCCTAACCCTAATTAATGTGATAACTACGAATTTAAAGACATTTTCTAAGCTATTACAAAGTCCGCAAGTGAAGACTTTTTCCGGCGAGCTTCCGGCGAACTTCCGATGGTCTTCCGACGAACTCTCGGAAACCATTCTGCGGACTCCCGGCAAGCTCCTAGACTTCACGATTTGATCTTGGCGAGTTCCAACGAGCTTCTTCGGCAAGCTCCGATCTTTCTCAGTGAGCTTCGCGAACTTCCAACGAACCTTCCGGCGAGCTTCCGAAAAACCCTTCGGCAAGCTCCCTACTCATTCTCGGCTAGTTCCAGCAGCATTCCCGACGAACCTTCGGACTTCCATCGAACTCTCGAACTCGCAACAAATCCTTCGCGCTTGACTCCGACACTTTGTTTCGCTTTATGTCTTCATCGTTATCGTAGTTAATCCTGCACACACAAACCAAAACTCTACTCTGATCTAGACAATTATTACAACGCGAATTGACATTCTATTGCCCGGCACATCATTGGTTAGCGCATCGTCCTCTCTTGCGGCTTGTTGCCCAATCGGCGTTTGACCTCAGTAACCCCGATATCCTTGGGGCAATTCCGCTCTTGGCCCGATGCCCGACGTTCGAAGTCTTCTGCCATCCAATATCCTAACATGATCTCCTCCGGCGCAACGTCAATTCCTCCTGCGTTAACTGTCTAATCCTGATCGAGTAGACCTGCATAACTCAAAATGCCGTTAAACATCTAAACACAATCAATTAGTTTCATCATCAAAATCCAAGATTCAACAATCTCCCACTTTTTGATGATGACAACTAATTGATGACTAACGGAGTTAACATTAACTCTCCGGAGTTTAACCAAACTCCCCCTATCAATATGCCATTGATAGAACACTTGGATTCAAGAATCCAAGTAACATGTCATCATAAACTTATGCATACCATGTCATGTCATCATACTTCTCCCCCTTTGTCATCAACAAAAAGGAGAAGTTCCTACTCTTATGTGTTTAGAGATAAAAAGTTCCATACATTACATGAAAAACATAGTATCAAATTTTATCATCATGCAATCTAGCAATTAAAGATGTGTAAGTTTAGTATGTTTGCTTTTCTTGAGATAACAACTAATTACTTCTATTTAGACTACATGCTAGAAATTTTCATGATATGTAAGTTTCAAGCTAGCAAATTTTTGCTTCCTTTGCAATGTTTGAGCTAGCAATTTTGCTTCCATAACAAGTTAGCATATTTTGTATTTTGAGATAGGCAAGATAGTGATGTTCAAGAAGACAACTTTTGCTTCTTGAAATAAGCAAGTTAACAATCTTTGTTACTTAAGATAGGCAAGCTAGCAATCAAGTTTTTACATCTTCTTGACTTGTGCAAGCTAGCTATCTCCCCCTTTGTCATTGTCAAAAAGAAGGGAAGCCCTTTAAATCAATTATGACAAAGGTAAGTATCAATCTTATTTGTGCATCATCATATTTTCAAATTAGAATATGCATATTTTCAAAAACCTTATATTCATTCATGCACGATATTGAATAAATCGATCAACATTATGAGGATATCATACATGATACTAAATTTTTTAACTATTTGTCAACATTTTGATCATGATACCAAACATTCATCATTTAGAGTATTCATGATACAAAACATTAAATCAATATTTATAATACATCATTTTAGCAACAACTCATAGTATTTTAAATCATGATTTACATCATATGTAATACATCACATCATAATTAGAAAGCACAAGTATTGCATACATCATTGCAAATCATAAATGTTTCATATCATGATGGTATCAATTTGTCAAATTATATCCTACCATGCATGATCAAAACTTCTCCCCATTTGTATTTCATGCATAATTTCACTTCATCACATTAGGAGTATCAAGAGGAATTAATTGGGTGATAAGATAAATATTTCACGAATACATGGAATTGTATAAAAAATCATATCATAAGTGTTTCATACATTCATATCATCACATGAAGGAATATAAACAAAAATTAGTGATGAGATATTACTTCATGAATACAATAAAATTCATATAGCATATCATGGTTTATTAGAATTAGTCTTCCTTTTGGTGAATAGCAAAAAGAATAGTAGGAGAGCAAGATCTCAATTCATGCACATCAAATATTCAATCATCAAAATCATGATTCATCTAGAAAATTCTCCTCTTTAAATATTCAAAGAGAGAATCATGATGAACATTCTTGGTTTACATAAAGTTTCAAAACATAATTATCAAGATTATGAATACTAAAAAACTAGGAAACATTTCGACAAATCTCCTTTTAAATAGAAAACAATCTTGATTCATAGAGGATTTCATGTTATAAATTTCAAGAGATCAAGATCGTGATTTCGATAAAAAATTATTCAAATTTAAATCATCAAAATCATTATCAAAATCCAAGAGATTCACAAAGATGATACAAATGGATTCATCAAAATCAATAAGATTGAGCAAAATAATTTTCAAGAATGTTTCCCTCTTTTCGATTGTTTCAAAACATATGATTTTGTTTCATTTATACCAAAAGAAAACATGTATCATGTTTAAAACCGAAAAAGTAAGATTTATTACAACAAAGATCAATAAGGTACTTTCATTATATTAAAAATCAATAATCCATAAATCGTAAGATTCATCATGCATAATTTTGAGATTTATTAAGCATGATCAATATGCATGACACTAAAACATGGTTTCAAAATGTTTAAAATTTTTATTACACAATTTCATCATTATGCATCATTATATATAACTTTACAATGTCATGCATAAAATCGTCAAATCATAGTATTAAAATATTAATATTTTTATTACAACTTTATGCATCATTAAGTATACAATTGTTAAGCATGACACTTCACTATTTCATATAAGCATGCCTATTTCATTTATGTCAAATCAAAACATACATCATTTTTTAAAGTCACTTTTATGTCAAATCAAAAAATGCATCATTAAGCATAATCATTATGCATTACTTAAAAAAATAAATTTATTAGGCATAATATCATATTTCATAAGGCATTTTTAATCAAAATCATTTTTTTATCATAAACATACAATTTTCATGATTATTTTCAAAATTACTAGAATGATAAGCATGATTTCTAATTTTTTTTATTTTCATGTAATTAATCCTAAACTAAATTAAAAATAACTCATGAAAAGTATTATGTAATTTCAAAATAATTCAAGAGAGTTGAGTTACTTACCTTGTAGTCGAAGCTCGTCAAAGCCCAATTCGTTGTTTCACTTTTGGAAGTTTTTGATTCATCCTTGGTTGCCTTTCTCTTCTTTGGCCTCTTCCTCCATTCAAGTTCATTGTTTATTTTAGATTTTTATTTAATAAACATATTAAGATTTAGTGTTCGAAGTTCAAGTTCATCATTGTCCTCATCACTTGATTCATTGCTCAAGTGGTATTCATTTGTCCGGAGTTCCAAATCCTTCCTGTTCTTTGGAAGGTGATTTCGTTCATCATGTTCATCATATGTATTGTGCACCATTTCATATGTCATCAATGAACCAATTAGTTCTTCAAGTGGAAAAATATTTAAATCTTTTTTTTCTTGTATTGTGGTTATTTTAGGATCCCACCTTTTTGGAAGGGATCTTAAGATCTTGCTTACGAGATCAAAATTCGAAAAAGATTTACCAAGAACTCTTAGATTATTGACGACATCCGTGAAACGGGTGTACATGTCACCTATAGTCTCGCTTGGTTGCATTCGAAAAAGCTCAAAATCATGCAATAAAATGTTAACTTTTGAGTCTTTGACTCTACTAGTTCCCTCGTGTGTGATTTCAAGTGTTCGCCAAATATCAAAAGCTATTTCGTATGTAGAAATCCGATTGAACTCATTTTTGTCCAAAGCGCAAAATAAGGTGTTCATAGCTTTTACGTTTAAAGAAAAATACTTCTTCTCCAAATCCGACCATTCGTTCATCGGTTTAGAGGGAAGTTGAAAATCGTTTTCAATAATATTCCATAAATCCAAATTCATAGAAATCAAGAAAACTCTCATTCGAGTTTTCCAATAAGTGTAGTCCAATCCGTTAAACAATGGTGGACGAACAACCGATAAGCCCTCTTGAAAGCCATGAAGAGCAATTTCTCTCGAGTGTAAATCCAAAATAAGAAATACCGGGCTCTGATACCAATTGTTAGGATCGGAGCGACACTAAGAGGGGGGGTGAATTAGTGTAGCGGATTAAAACTTCGGTTTTGGAAAAATCTTTCGTACGATAAAAAACAAACTCGGAAGTGCTTAACTTGAAAGCGTGTTCGTAAAGGTGTGCAGCAAAAGTAATGAGGAAGTAAAGCACGTATGAAGGTTTGCAGTAAGGTAAATAGCAATAAGTAAATGCAAACCAGAGAACACACCAATTTAAAGTGGTTCGGTCAAAATGACCTACATCCACTTGCGAAGCCTTCTTCGAAGAGGCTCCCAACTTCTACTAGCAAATCACTTTGAAGGGGAAGGATAAATACCCCACTTACAACCATTTACAAGTGGTTCACACTCTTACAAAATTTCAAAGAGAAAGAGGGAGATGAACACTCAAGCTATTGAAAACAAAAACTTGCTAAAGGCTTTGCTAAGACTTTTATCTCAATCTCTTACTTCTCAAAGGCTGTTATCTCAACTGAGAATTGAGAGGTATTTATAGGCCCCAAGAGGATTCAAATTTGGGCTCCAAATTTTGAATTCTCTTGGGTTCTCGAGGCTGGCGGTGTGGTGCCACCGCCTGTCGGTGGCGGTGCCACCGCCTATCACCGCCCGACCTCTTGGGTTCTGGGCGGTGCCACCGCTCAGTCCAGCGGTGCCACCGCTCTGTTCTCGGGTTCTGGGCGGTGCCACCGCCTACACTATTTCAGCTCACTGGTTGTGCTTCAAACTTGGCCCAAACCAGTCCGAACTCGGGCCCAATTGGCCCCTACTTGGGTTATAGGATTAACACTTAATCCTAACCCTAATTAACATGCTAACTATGAATTTAAAGACATTTTCTAAGCTATTACAAAGTCTGCAAGTCAAGACTTTTTTCGGCGAGCTTCCAGCGAACTTACGACGGTTTTCCGACGAACTCTCGGAAACCATTCTGCGGACTCCCGGCAAGCTCCTAGACTTCACGATTTGATCTTGGCGAGTTCCAACGAGCTTCTTCGGCAAGCTCCGATCTTTCTCGGTGAGCTCCGCGAACTTCCAACGAACCTTCTGGCAAGCTTCCGAAAAACCCTTCGGCAAGCTCCCTACTCATTCTCGGCTAGTTCCGGCAGCATTCCCGACGAACCTTTGGACTTCCGTCAAACTCTCGAACTCGCAACAAATCCTTCGCGCTTGACTCCGACACTTTTTTTCGCCTTATGTCTTCATCGTTATCATAGTTAATCCTGCACACACAAGCCAAAACTCTACTCTGATCTAGAGAATTATTACAACGCGAATTGACATTCTGTTGCCCGACACGTCATTGGTTAGCGCTTCATCCGATTCTTCAGCGCATCGTCCTCTCTTGCGGCTTCTTGCCTAATAGGCGGTTGACCTCCATAACCCCGATATCCTTGGCGCAATTCCGCTCTTGGCTCGATGCCCGACGTCCGAAGTCTTCTGCCATCCAATATCCTAACGTGATCTCCTCCGTCGCAACGTCAATTCCTCCTGCGTTAACTGTCTAATCCTGATCGAGTAGACCTGCATCACTCAAAATGTAGTTAAACATCTAAACACAATCAATTAGTTTCATCATCAAAATCCAAGATTCAACAATTCTAAGCTTGGGGTTGATCTCTTAGGGAATCGACCTCCTTGGAACTCTATAGGGGTTCCTTTCTCTAAATTGTTGTTCAAAGGTTGCAGAAAAGATTCATCTATTGCTTGTTAAAAGAGAATGAATAATACATAGCTATTTATAGGGCTTTTAAACCCTAACCCTAATAGGACTCCTTAAGACTCCTATTCCTTTGTAACTCCTAATGCTTCTCTAAGAACAACTCATAATAGGATTCCTACTCAAGATTCCTATTCATTTACAACTTTTAATGTTTCTCTAAGAAATAACCTCCTAACCCTAGCCAATCTCTTCACCTCTTTAATAGAGTATGCTATGTAGGTTAACATGAATGCTCCTCTCAATTAGGACTCTCCTACTTAGAGTCCTAACAACACCACCCATGGATAGGGGCGGTGCCCCCTCCCCCCGACGAAGTGGCCATTGCCAGCAAGGTGGCGACGACCATATCGCAGAACACAGGGGAGAAAGGGGAGTAGGGATTTCGGCAAAAGATAGTTTTGCCCCTCGAAATTTTAAAAATTTTGAGTTACGTCCTTTTGTTTAAATTACTAAAATAACCCTCATAATTTAGAAAATTTTCTACATCTCCCCAATTTCAAAAAATATTAATTAATTAAAATTTTAAATTAATTATTATTATCATTATTATTATTATCTAGTAGTCCTATATGATGATGATGTGTTCAAGTGATGTATGATATGTATACGGATGATCATGGACCAAGTGATGTGTGTACATGTGATATGATTATTATTATTATTGGAGCCAACGAGCTTCCATTTTATTTCTCGTTTATTGTCAGGTCTACGTGCCTATAATTAAGTTGTAATCACACAAAGAGGCGTAGCGTGAGTGTGGAAGCGATAGCGAGACCCATGAGACGGATGATCACGATACATGGAGATGCTTCGAGATGTCAATGAAACCAATGAGGACAAAATGGACGATCAAAGGGCATAGAGATGCAATGCTACACACATAGATCTTGATGTGAGTGACAAATTAGGCCCACTGGTTCGGGCCTAATCACATTAGTTGTGGTCCATGATCATCTGGTGTGATTGCTAATGTGATGTATGATTACTTGTACACATACTAGATATGTATATATATTTACATGCGATGTAGATATATATTAAATATATATATGTGTGACATGTCATATTAGGAGACTAAATCAAAATCCCCTCTCTCGATAATATTAAGTCGATAAACGTAAGGCAATTGGATTGACCCACGTGGCCTTCCATCGTTATAGGTAGGGACCGAATCTCGATATAGGTTGAGTTGGTCGTGTTGAATCTTGGATTTTGATAATGAAGTCAATTGTCATTTGTTATCTAATCTATATGTTGAGATAAGTGTGCAGGATTAACTACGATGAAAATAAGATATGCAGCAGGAGTTGCGCCGGAGTCAAGACAATGATCACGTTGGGAGTTTGAGAGTTCGACAGAAGTTCGAACAATCGTCAGAGGTTCCACTGGAATAAATCCGAGAAGTCCATGAGCTTGCCAAAGAAGCTCGTCGGAACTCGCCAAGTGGATCGTCGCAAGTCCAGGAGTTTGCCGGAAGTCCGTAGGAGCATCAATAAGGGTTCATCGGATGATCGACGGAAGTTCGCCAGAAGCTCGCCGGAAGAAGCGATTGACGCACCGGAGCAAGTTACAGTAAATGTCTTAGGAAATATCGTAGTTAGCACAATGATTAAGTTGGAAATGGGAGGTGATCCCATTAACTTAATCTTGGGGCAATTGGGCCCCTGAAAAACCCAAATTGGACCGAATGGATCAACCCATTCGGACCCTGATTTCTACCAAGCGGTTGAACCGCCCAAGCAAAGCGGTGGCACCGCCTGGGCTCAGTCTCTGAGTGAGACTGGGCGGTGCAACCTCCCCTGACAGGAGGTGGCACCGCTTGGGCTCAGTCTCCGAGCTTTGGCTGAGCGGTGCAACCGCCTCAGTCAAGCGGTGGCACCGCCTGAGCTCTAGCAGGAGGTGCAACAAACCCTGACAGGAGGTGGCACCGCCCAGAGCCTCAATCTTCGAGCTCTGCCAGGCGGTGCAACCGCCAAATCCCGGAATTCCGGGAATTGACAGTTTTGAGCTCCAAATTCAAACTGGGTTGGGGCCTATAAATACCCCACCCTTTCAGCACTGAAAGGGCACCCAAAAACCACCGAAATTCTGATTTTACTTTATGATTTTTAGAGCTCAAAAGTGTTGTATGAGTTGAAAGTTCTTCTTCCTCTTTTCTTCTAAGTTCTAATCTATTAAGAGAGGAAAGGAAATTCTGTAAGGGTTGTCTCCTAAGCCCGTTAAAAGGAGTGAAACTGTAAAAGGGTGGTTGGCCTTCGCCTATTGAAGGAAGGCCTTTAGTTGACGTCGGTGACCTCGTCGGTGGAGGAAGCCAAAAGTGGAGTAGGTCAAGATTGACCGAACCACTCTAAATCTCGGTTTGCATTTACTTTGAGCACATTGTCTTTACTACAAACATCCACAAAAGCTTATTGCTTTCTGCGCATATACGATTGGGTTTCAAGCTTTGCACTTTCCAAATCGGCGTTTAGACGTAAATCAGTTTTATCGTACGATCATCATATTTCAGTTTACACTTACGTTTTGATTTCTATCATAACTGTAAACTGCCTTTATATCCTTGCTTTAACTGCATCTTGCTTAATCAAGTGATTTACGAATCAGCATTTAGACGTAAATCAGTTTTTTCGTACGAATATCATATTTCAGTTTGCGCCTACTATCTGATTTGAACCATAACTGCTAACTGCATTTATATCTTTGTTGCATCTCGCTTAATCAAAAGTTAAAGTAATTTACGAATCGACTTTCTTACTGAAATCACTTTTATCAAAGGAACGTTTTTTTTAATCGTAGAAGGTTTTCCACTGCACTAATTCACCCCCCCCCCCCCCCCTCTTAGTGCTCTTGATCCTAACAATTGGTATCAGAGCGGGGTTAACTCTCAAACGGATTAAAGCCCAAGAGAGATGGCATACGCCGGAAACCAAGAGGGCCATTCTATTATACGTCCACCCATGTTCAATGGGACGAACTACACCTATTGGAAGACCCGAATGAGGATCTTTCTTATTTCTATGGATTTTGAACTTTGGAATCTTATCGAAAATGGATTTTTGAAGTCTTCTCTTCCAACGATCGATTGGAATGAATTGGAGAAGCAGGCTTTCGCTCTTAATGCAAAGGTTATGAATGCCTTATTTTGTACACTTGATAAAAACGAGTTCAACCGTGTTTCGGGGTGTGAAATCGCATATGATATTTGGCACACACTCGAAGTGACTCACGAAGGCACAAGTAGAGTGAGAGAGTCAAAAATCAATCTTTTGTTACTTTCTTTCGAACTTTTCCGGATGAAACCGAGTGAGACTATTGGCGACATGTTTACCCGTTTCACGGATGTCGTCAATGGTCTAAAAGGACTCGGAAAATTTTTTTGGATTTTGAGCTCGTAAATAAGATTCTAAGATCCCTTCCTAAGAGTTGGGATCCTAAAGTCACTGCTATTCAAGAGGCGAAAGATCTAAACAACTTCCCTTTTGAAGAACTAATCGGGTCATTAATGACCTACGAGATGAGTTGCAAAGCTCATGAAGAGCAAGAAAACATCCTTCCAAAGAACAGGAAGGATATGACACTCAGAACTTTAGAAGACCACTTGATAGAAAACTCAAGTGATGAGAACTATGATGATGACGTGGCACTTCTGACAAGAAAATTTAAAAAATTCATTAAAAGAAACAAGTTTAAGAATGACACAAAAAATAAACTTGAACCCAAGAAGGACCAAGTTATTTGCTACGAGTGCAAAAAGACGGGACACTACAAAAGTGATTATCCCAAGTCAAAAAGAGAACATCAAAGAAGAAGGCGCTCAAACCAACGTGGGATGACTCAAGCGCGTCCGAAGAAGAGGAGTCCAACACTTAGCAAGTTGCTCATTACGCCTTAATGGCCATCGGAGAGGAGGTAACAAATTTAATAGATGCAGATTTATCATTTGATGAATTATTAAATGCCTTCCATGACTTATTTGATGAATGCAAGATTATTAGTAGAAAATACAAATTCCTAAAAAAAGAGCATGATAGTCTTACCTGTAATTTCGATAAGTTAAAAACTGAATATCATGATAGTTTAGGTTCATGCATAAAATGCCATGATCTAGAAACTCTCCAAAAGGAAAACTTGCTACTTAAGGACACCTTGAAGAAATTTGAGGTTGGTAGCAAGTCCTTGAACATGATCCCTGCAAACAAGGTTCACTTTCCCAAAAGAAGTGGAATCAGATTTGTGAGAAGTCCTCACGAAAATCCAACCACCTTCATGAAAGGCCCCATCGTACATGTTCGACACCAATGCAAATGCAACTTTTGTTGCAAACTTGGACACAAAACGCATTATTGTCCATTCAAGAAAATTAGTCCGAACAGATTAATTTGGGTTGCTAAAGGAACCATGATAAATTCTATGCAATATGATAAAAAATGTAGATCTATTTTTGAGGTACCCAAAAGCAAATGGGTACCTAAAGATCATCCTTTCTTGTAAAGACATAAAACATCATAAGCTGGGAGTAAGAAATAATATCCTGCTCTTTGGATTCTCGATATTCATGACCCGAGATCCAAAAAGAACTCGCGATGCTCTCTAGCCTAAATAACAGTAGAGGATTAGAAAATTAAAATTACAAATGCGATATTGATACAATCCTATTTGATCCCTCAAAATTGGAAACCCATAATTCTCACTTCACATATCCTTTGGATTTTCGAACCCATTGATGTCATCCATTCGTTACTTTCAAATCCAACTATACCATGAACTTACTAAGTTTGTCATGAACTTGCAAGGCTTACCAACTTGAACAATCTGTCACAAACATGTGCACGACATTTAGAGTATGCACGTCATAAGATCTATCTTGATCATGCAAAATTTCTTATCTTACAATGAAAATTCTTACGTAATTACGTAAGTAAAGTTGATTGCTCTAAATAAAAATTCTTCTTAAGTCAAAAACATTCAAATTAAATCACATTGCAGTCAGAACAAGTGCTCACCGCCCCAGCTAGAGGTAGCACCTCCGGCTGTCACGTGTTGCAAGCGATTGCATCGCCCCAGCCAGCGGTGCAACCGCCCGCAATTCTGCCTCTTTTTAACCCGAGCTAGGGCCGGCAGTGGAACCGACCCCAACTCACTCCCTTCCCCTCTTTACTCTTCCAAAGCTTCGCCACCTCCATTTCACCCCTTATAGCATCCCAAATACTCCTCATTTTGAAGCAAAAGATCAACTATCTCTCCTTCTATTGAAGATCTCACTAAGTTATTCTCTAAGAACCCCTTAAATTTTGTTTATGATTCATTTACTCTTGCTCATTACTTCCCTCTTAAATAGCAATAGTTATGGGGTCTCGAAGATCCTCAAGGGACAAAGGGAAGAGGAGATTAGTGGAAGATTTTGATCTTACCCTTTTCGATTCAAAATATCATGCTGAAAAGTTTTCCTCTTTCGAACTTAGGAGTGTCAATAAGGGAAAACATGTATATTTAAATGAACTAAGAGACTTAAAGACAATCCAATGGTTTGCAAGCATAGATCTACTCCCTATTTTACAAATTAGTGAACCCATCTATCCAAGACTTGTTAGACTGTTTTACAACAATATACATGTAGATGAAGAAGAACGAATATCTACCTATCTCATACGACAACATATCTCCATTACGGATAAATTCATTTACGACATGATAGGCATTCCCCTACAAAATAGAGGACTTTATTTTAGAGGATCATGTGATGATGAAACTGTTGGGACAACATATGTTGAAGCCTTAGGAACAATTTTCGCCAATCCCAACTTAGCATTTGTTCCTAAAAGTTGTGAACATCTACTACCACTAAACACTAAGGTACTTCATCATATCCTAACTAGCATCATTCTCCCTAAACAATACCATCATGATGAAGTAAGCCAAATAGAATTAGGAACTATGTATTGGATCATGAAAGGACATGACATCTGTCTTGGTTATCTTATTCAGCAAAATATGTTAGAACTATCTAAGAAAGACTTGATGCTTCCATATGGTGGTATAATCACTAGAATACTGAAAGCATATGATATTCCAATACCACCGGAAGAAGAGGTAATAAAAGTAGATAGGTTTAGCATAATAAATAAAAATCTACTTCACCGATTAAGATGTGTTTATAGAAACGGTAACTGGGTTAGAATGCCTAGAAGGACCAATCCGCCCCAACCTGAACTGGAACCGAAAATACCAGTCTTTAGGGGTAATCAATCTCCTCCGATCTGTCCCTTTGAGGAAACACATTCATTTGAGCAAGCTACTGCATCATTTGTCGAAGATATTGGGATTCGGATGGACCGATTTGAACAAAGACAAGAACGGCTTGAACATCGACAAGATCAAATCCTATTTGAGCTGCAGCAAATTCATCGACAATTTGACTCTTTATTTAGGTACTTTAATTTTCCACCTCCTGAATGAGCTTGTATGTGAACACAATCACCTATTGTTATTGTAAACTCTTTATATTACTCACCATGATGCCCTTTGCCTTGATCCTTGATAGGGTTACCTGATATATTTATTTGTGAGCATATGCAGAGTTACAAACATCTCTCATTGTTTAATCTCGTTATTCACTATCAGATTTTACATTGAAACTAAATGTTTTTATAACTACTTTGAAAACCTTGTGCCTTGGTTTCCATGATAAATATGATTTGAGAAAATGATATACCAATGCAGTTGATGAGTCATGATATTATTTTTGCCATAACACTAAACATCAACTAGCTGATATGTTTACAAAACCTCTAAGCGAAGAACAATTTGATTTCATAAGAAGAGAATTAGGAATGTTGATGTGTCCGAATACATAAATTTGTTGAAATTATTTTTCGGACTTTATTGATTGATTGATCAATTTCACTTAATTGCTATGATGATTTTACACAATTACATGTTAGAAATTATGTGTATGAATATAAAAATTTTCATGATGATAAGCATGTTTTGTCTTCATTATCATCAATAGCACAATCTCGTCCGAATTCATGAAAGTCTTAATTTCGTTTTCAGATTCTCTTAAAAATCAGAGTTTCTCGATATATTATCCTCTTCCGGACTTAATAAAGCATACGTCATAATGAGTTTAATTCTCATCATTGTTGACATATGAAATACATCTCTCATACACCTATGTGAAGAATATTCTTTAAAGATATGGATTTAATAAAATGATTCCTGATTATATGAATGATAGTGTTTTTACTAACAAGGATTCGTTTCTAATACATATCTTGATCCTTGTGAAAATGAAGCAAGATTTAATCTCTCATCAATTTTAACTTCATTTAAAATAAACTCACAAATAGATGGTGGAGATGCGGGATAAAAACAGAATTGATATCTCCATGTCATGGTTGCATAATTGACTCACTATTGAAAATGACATGAACCTAGTAAAGGCATCACACTGATGCTCAAAATTTGCTTATATTGTTCTCCTGGTATCACAATTACCATACTTTTTTTGATGACAAAAGGGGAGAAATATATGAGTATTAATGTCATGCTTGCATCACCAAGAGATATATGAATTGATGCTATGATTGCTATAATTTGCATTATGCCTTGTTTGTATCATGTAATGATATCAAAATCTTATTTCGCAGTTTTACTTGTTGATATCTTACAATATAATGAATTACTACTATTACCATCAGTCAAACTTGTAATGTAAAATTTGAAAATGAATGTCAAGCCTTGACATCATCTTCAGAGAGATACATCATGATGGGAATCATGATGGGAGTATTGATAAGTTTAACTGATTTTAACTTATCAATATGTCTCTTGAATTCAAAGGTTTTGAATTCAAGAATGACTTATCTCAAGTATGGCATATAGATAGGGGGAGTTAAGGTTAACTCCATTATCAATTGATTGTCATCATAAAAAAGGGGGAGATTATTGAATCTCGGATTTTGATGATGAAGTCAATTGTCATTTGTTATCTAATCTATATGTTGAGATAAGTGTGCAGGATTAACTACGATGAAAATAAGATATGCAGCAGTAGTTGCGCCGGAGTCAAGACAATGATCACGTTGGGAGTTCGAGAGTTCGACGGAAGTTCGGACAGTCGTCGGAGGTTCTGCGGGAACAAATCCGAGAAGTCCATGAGCTTGCCAAAGAAGCTCGTCGAAACTCGCCAAGTGGATCGTCGCAAGTCCAGGAGTTTGCCGGAAGTCTGCAGGAGCATCACCGAGGGTTCATCGGATGATCGACAGAAGTTCGCCGGAAGCTCGCCGGAAGAAGCGATTGATGCACCGGAGCAAGTTGCAGTAAATGACTTAGGAAATATCATAGTTAGCACAATGATTAAATTGGAAATGGGAGGTGATCACATTAACTTAATCTTGGGGCAATTGAGCCCTTGAAAAACCCAAATTGGGTCGAATGGATCAACCCATTCGGACCTTGATTTCTACCAAGCGGTTGAACCGCCCAAGCCAGGCGGTGGCACCGCCTGGGCTCAGTCTCCGAGCGAGACTATGCGGTGCAACCTCCCCTGATAGGAGGTGGCACCGCTTGGGCTCGGTCTCCGAGCTCTAGCTGAGCGATGCAATCGCCTCAGTCAGGCGATGGCACCGCCTGAGCTCAGTCTTCGAGCTCTGGCAGGAGGTGCAACCGCCCCTGAGAGGAGGTGGCACTGCCCAGAGGCTCAGTCTTCGAGCTCTACCAGGTGGTGCAACCGCCTCAGTCAGGCGGTGCAACCGCTAGATCCCGGAATTTCAGAAATTGACAGTTTTGAGCTCCAAATTCAAACTGGGTTGGGGCCTATAACTACCCCACCCTTTTAGCACTGAAAGGGCACCCAAAAACCACCGAAATTCTGATTTTACTTTATGATTTTTAGAGCTCAAAAGTGTTGTATGAGTTGAAAGTTCTTCTTCCTCTTTTCATCCAAGTTCTAATCTGTTAAGAGAGGAAATGAAATTTTGTAAGGGTTGTCTTCTAAGCCCGTCAAAAGGAGTGAAACTGTAAAAGGGTTGTTGGCCTTCGCCTATTGAAGGAAGGCCTCTAGTTGACGTCGGTGACTTCGTCGGTGGAGGAAGCCAAAAGTGGAGTAGGTCAAGATTGACCGAACCACTCTAAATCTCGGTTTGCATTTACTTTGAGCACATTATCTTTACTGCAAACCTCCTCAAAAGTTTACTGCTTTCTACACATATACGATTGGGTTTCAAGCTTTGCACTTTCTAAATCGGCGTTTAGATATAAATCAGTTTTATCGTACGATCATCATATTTCAGTTTGCGCTTACGTTTTGATTTCTATCATAACTGCAAACTGCCTTTATATCCTTGCTTTAACTGCATGTCGCTTAATCAAGTGATTTACGAATCAGCATTTAGACGTAAATCAGTTTTTTCGTACGAATATCATATTTAATTTTGTGCCTACTATCTGAGTTGAACCATAATTGCAAACTGCATTTATATCTTTGCTGCATCTCGCTTAATCAAAAGTTAAAGTGATTTACGAATCAACTTTCTTACTGAAATCACTTTTATCGAACAAACATTTTTTTTTAATCGTAGAAGGTTTTCCGCTGCATTAATTCACCCCCCCCTCTTAGTGCTCTTGTTCCTAACAGGTCGAGTCCTTCGAGGCTCACCTATATCGTGATTCGTTATCTTTCCTATGACATCGAGATGTCACTAGTGACCTGAGGATATGATATACTTGTTCGAGTCCCTCGAGGATATATCATCGAATCAGACTTATCTTGTAATGATGGTGTTGACTTAACCGAACATCATGGTTAGTTAAGTCCCTCGAGACCATGGTGGTTCGGAGGCCGAACAGGATAGGAATCATAAGGAATTGTGATCAGCAAGAGTTTCCTACCTTTTGGACTTAGTGTGATTGATCGAGTCCCTTGAGGTTACACTAAGATGCTGATTGGATCTTGATTCCCACTAGAAGTCTACCGGAGACTTCCGTTTCACACGCTGAGGGTGTCGTATGACTCGCTAGAAAAATAGTGGGAGTAGATTAAGATAGAAGTCCATATCTTATTTGTTTATTTTTTGGTAAAATCTACATGTTATTCATTTCTACTGTATCTTTATTTTAAAAAAATATTGCTATCAAGTCCCTTACGTGGCATACTTGATGACAATCGCCTCACTGGTTTGAATTATATAGATTGACTCCGCAACTTGAGAATTGTTCTCACGATGGAGATACTGAGGGGATACTGGTTCAAAACCATATCCTAAAGATGATTGAGTGGATAGAGAAACTCATAGTTCTAGGAATGGTCCTAGAGGATATAACCTATGTGTGGATCTTATGCTTCAGTTCATACCAGATTCCTTTTCATAGTTCATAATAAATTTTAATATGAAAAAGCTTGAGGTGACTCTCTCTAAGCTCCTTAATATGTTGAGAGAGGTAGAGAGCACTATCAAGAAAGAGAAGTCAGTTCTCTATACTAGTGAGACCAGAAAGAAAAAGAAAGTAGAAAAGTCCCTTAAAAAGAGCAAGAGCAAGAGCAAATTGGGTAAAGCAAAGGTTTATAAAAAGGATCCGGTAAAGGATAAAGGTCAGTGCTTCCACTACAGTAAAGATAGGCATTAAAAGAGGAACTACAAAAAGTACCTTGTAGAGAGGGTAAAACAGAAGCTTGGAGAAGCTTCAAGTACATTCATGATCAGTCTCCATATGTCATACTCTTATGATTACACATGGGTATTGGATACCGGTAGTGCTTATTACATTTGCAATTCATTATAGGTTCTGGCAAGACCTAGGAGATTGGCAAGAGGCAAGATGGACCTCAAGATGGGCAATGGAGCAAAAGTTGCTGCAGTAGCTGTTGGCGAGGTCACCCTACATCTGCTTGGTGGAGCTATTATTACATTGGATGCATATTATTTTATTCTATTATAGTAGCAAGTCTCCCAAAAAGTTACAACCTCTACCCGTCCCGGACTCAATATGGACTGATATATCAATGGACTTCATCGAAGGGCTTCCCTCATCACAAGGAAAGGGTACAATTCTTATCATGGTTGATCTCCTTACAAAGTATGCTTACTTTTGTACTATTCGTAATCTCTACACTACTTCTAGTATTGTTCGAATCTTGATGGAGAATATTATAAAATTACATGGGATGTCGAGATTTATTGTAAGTGACCATGATAGGGTCTTCACGAGTAGATTTTGGATAGAGTTATTCCAAATGTATGGCACTAAATTGAAAATGAGTACGATGTATCACCCACAAACTGACGACCAGATTTAAGTGGTGAATAGGTGCTTAGAGACATACCTCATATGCTTCACCAGTGACCGGCCAAAAGAGTGGACAAAGTGGCTTCCTTGGGCCAAGTGGTGGTATAATACAACTTATCAGTCATCCACAAAATGTACTCCTTATAAGGCTATGTATGACCGACCTCCTCCTATGATCCAAAAATATGTGTTGGGCACCTCTAAAATAGAATAAGTAGACAGGGAACTATAGGACAAAGATAAAATGCTGAAGTTGTTAAAAGATAATCTCACTACAGCTCAAGCAAGGATGAAATAGCAATATGATCAACATAAAGGCAAAGGAGAATTTTCAGTAGAAGATTGAGTCTTCCTACGGCTCCAGCCATACAAGCAAACATCAATCCAGACCAGAGCATCAATGAAGCTTTCACCTCGGTTCTATAGACCCTACCAAATTTTGGAGCGCATCGGAGCGGTAGCATACAGATTGGACTTACCCACCAGCTCCCGAATCCATCAAGTCTTCCATGTGTCATGTTTAAAGCTCAAGTTGGGACAAAACAAGACAACTCAAAGCCATCTACCAAATATGACTACCCAAGGAGAACTCCAGACCCACCCGAGTGTCATTATTGATTGACGAATTATGACTCGACAACAATGACCCACTACTGAAGTGCTAATACAATGGGCGAACCTACCAACAAAAGATGCCACTTGGGAGAACTATGGCGACTTGAAGATCAAATTCCCAGAATTCATGGATCGTCAAACTTGAGGACAAGGCAAATTTGAAGAGGGCAGATCTGTTAGGACTCTAGCTAGGAGAGTCCTAATTGAGTTTCATTGAAATGGGCATTCATGTAAAACCTACCCAGCCAACCCCTATTAAAGAGGTAAAGAGGCCGGCTAAGCTTAGGATTAGTTTGGAGATAGCTTCTTATAGAAGCATCAGGAGTTGGTGAGAAGTAGGAGTCTTGAGTAGGAGTCCTATTGGGAGTTGGGGTTTAGAAGCCCTATAAATAGTCATGTATTCATCCTCATTTCTCAAGGAATAGATGAATCTTTTTTGCAGCCTTTAAGCAGTAACTTGGAGCAAGGAACCCCTATAGAGTTCCAAGTAGGCCGATCCCCTAAAGAGATCAACCCCAAGCTTAGAATCCGTAAGGATTCTATCAATGATATGCATTCTTTTTATTTATTATATTATTTGATATTTTATCATTTTATCTTGCATACTACATATATTGTGATGCTCATGAATCTATGTAATGGGAATCAGATCATGATGAGATCATGATAATGAGACGGATTTACCTTTAAACATAGACCCTAAATAATCCTGATCATAGGTTACTCAAGAGGGACATCAAGATAACCAGACAGACTGGGGTGTTGTATACATTTCCATATGATAGAGGTAGTTGGTCTCATAGTTGCTCGTGTGGAGACACTAGAGCAACACTACAAGTACTCATTGGAGAATGACTTTATTGATTGATTTGGTCACAAAATACTGGATGGTTCATGATACCTCATTATCATATAGTGATTCTGTCATCCCAGTGGTGTACTTGGTCCTCAGACTTGAGATACCAAAGATGTGTTGTATGAGTACTCCACTCTTTGATACCAGACTTATAGGTTTGGTGTTGAATCTCGGATTTTGATGATGAAGTCAATTGTCATTTGTTATCTAATCTATATGTTGAGATAAGTGTGCAGGATTAACTACGATGAAAATAAGATATGCAGCAGGAGTTGCGCCAGAGTCAAGACAATGATCACGTTGGGAGTTCGAGAGTTCGACGGAAGTTCGGACAATCGTCGGAGGTTCTGCGGGAACAAATCCGAGAAGTCCATGAGCTTGACAAAGAAGCTCGTCGGAACTCGCCAAGTGGATCGTCGCAAGTCCAGGAGTTTGCCGGAAGTCCGCAGGAGCATCACCGAGGGTTCATCGGATGATCGACGGAAGTTCGCCGGAAGCTCGCCGGAAGAAGCGATTGACGCACCGGAGCAAGTTGCAGGAAATGTCACAGGAAATATCGTAGTTAGCACAATGATTAAGTTGGAAATGGGAGGTGATCCCATTAACTTAATCTTGGGGCAATTGGACCCTTGAAAAACCCAAATTGGGCCGAATGGATAAACCCATTAGGACCCTGATTTCTGCCAGGCAGTTGAACCACCCAAGCCAGGCGGTGGCACCGCCTGGGCTCAGTCTCCGAGCAAGACTGGGCGGTGCAACTGCCCCTGACAAGAGGTGGCACCGCCTGGGCTCGGTCTCCGAGCTCTGGCTGAGCGGTGCAACCGCCTCAGTCAAGCGGTGGCACCGCCTGAGCTCAGACTTCGAGCTCTGGCAGGAGGTGCAATCGCCCCTCAAAGGAGGTGGCACCGCCCAGAGGCTTAGTCTTCGAGCTCTGCCAGGAGGTGCAACCGCCAGATCCCGGAATTCCGGGAATTGATAGTTTAGAGCTCCAAATTCAAACTAGGTTGGGGCCTATAAATACCCCACCCTTTCAGCACTGAAAGGGCACCCAGAAACCACCGAAATTCTGATTTTACTTTGTGATTTTTAGAGCTCAAAAGTGTTGTATGAGTTGAAAGATCTTCTTCCTCTTTTCTTACAAGTTCTAATCTGTTAAGAGAGGAAAGGAAATTCTATAAGGGTTGTCTCCTAAGCCCGTCAAAAGAAGTGAAACTATAAAAGGGTGTTTGGCCTTCGCCTATTGAAGGAAGGCCTCTAGTTGACGTCGATGACCTCGTCGGTAAAGGAAGCCAAAAGTGGAGTAGGTCAAGATTGACCGAACCACTCTAAATCTCGGTTTGCATTTACTTTGAGCATATTATCTTTACTGCAAACCTCCTCAAATGCATACTGCTTTCTGCGCATATACAATTGGGTTTCAAGCTTTGCACTTTCCAAATCGGCGTTTAGACGTAAATCAGTTTTATCATATGATCATCATATTTCAGTTTGCGCTTACGTTTTGATTTCTATCATAACTGCAAACTACCTTTATATCCTTGCTTTAACTGCATCTCGCTTAATCAAGTGATTTACGAATCAGTATTTAGACGTAAATTAGTTTTTTCGTACGAATATCATATTTCAGTTTGCGCCTACTATCTGATTTGAACCATAACTGCAAACTGCATTTATATCTTTGCTGCATCTCGCTTAATCAAAAGTTAAAGTGATTTACAGATCAGCTTTCTTACCGAAATCACTTTTATCGAACGAACATTTTTTTTTAATCGTAGAAGGTTTTCCGCTGTACTAATTCACCCCCCCCCCTCTTAGTGCTCTTGATCCTAACAATTGGTATTAGAGCGGGGTTAACTCTCAAACGGATTAAAACCCAAGAGAGATGGCCTACACCGAAAACCAAGAGGGTCATTCTATTACATATCCACCCATGTTCAGTGGGATGGACTACACCTATTGGAAGACCCGAATGAGGATCTTTCTTATTTCTATGGATTTTGAACTTTGGTATCTTGTCGAAAATGGATTTTCGAAGTCTTCTCTTCCAATGATCGATTGGAATGAATTGGAGAAGAAGGCTTTCGCTCTTAATGCAAAGGCTATGAATGCCTTATTTTGTGCACTTAATAAAAACGAGTTCAACCATGTTTCGGTTTGTGAAACCGCATTTGATATTTGGCACACACTCGAAGTGACTCACGAAGGCACAAGTAGAGTGAAAGAGGCAAAAATCAATCTTTTGTTACATTCTTTCGAACTTTTCCGGATGAAACCGAGTGAGACTATTGCCGACATGTTTACCCGTTTCACGGATGTCGTCAACGGTCTAAAAGGACTCGAAAAAAGTTTTTCGGATTTTGAGCTCGTAAATAAGATTCTAAGATCGCTTCCTAAGAATTGGGATCCTAAAGTCATTGCTATTCAAGAGGCGAAAGATCTAAACAACTTCCCTCTTGAAGAATTAATCGGGTCATTAATGACCTACGAGATGACTTGCAAAGCTCATGAAGTGCAAGAAGACATCCTTCCAAAGAACAGGAAGGATATAGCACTTAGAACTTCAGAAGACCACTTGAGAGAAAACTCAAGTGATGAGGACTGTGACGATGACTTGGCACTTCTAACAAGAAAATCTAAAAAATTCATTAAAAGAAACAAGTTTAAGAAAGACACAAAAAATAAACTTGAACCCAAGAAGGACCAAGTTATTTCCTACGAGTGCAAAAAGCCGGGACACTACAAAAATGATTGTCCCCAAGTCAAAAAAAGAACATCAAAGAAGAAGGCGCTCAAAGCAACATGGGATGACTCGAGCACGTCCGAAGAAGAGGAGTCCAACACCGAGCAAGTTGCTCATTACGCCTTAATGGCCATTGGAGAGGAGGTAACGAATTTAATAGATGCAGATTTATCATTTGATGAATTATTAAATGCCTTCCATGACTTATTTGATGAATACAAGATTATTAGTAGAAAATACAAATTGCTAAAAAAGGATCATGATAGTCTTACTTGTAATTTCGATAAGTTAAAAACTGAATATCATGATAGTTTAGGTTCATGCATAAAATGCCATGATCTAGAAACTCTACAAAAGGAAAACTTGCTACTTAAGGACACCTTGAAGAAATTTGAGGTTGGTAGCAAGTCCTTGAACATGATCCTTGCAAATAAGGATCACGTTCCCAAAAGAAGTGGAATCGGATGTTAGGACTCTAGCTTGGAGAGTCCTAATTGAAAGGGACATTCATGTAAAACTGTTAGGACTCTAGCTAGGAGAGTCCTAATTGAGAGGGACATTCTGTTAGGACTCTAGCTAGGAGAGTCCTAATAGAGAGGGGCATTCATATAGGAGGTTTTTTCTTAAAGAAGAATTAGGAGTTGTAAGGGAATAGGAGTCTTGAGTAGGAGTCCTATTAGGAGTTGGTTAGAAGTAAGAGACTTAAGTAGGAGTCCTATTAGGAGTTAGGGTTTAGAAGCCCTATAAATAGCCATGTATTCCTTCTCTTTTCATAAGCAATAGATGACTCTTTTATGCAGCCTTTGAGCAGCAACTTGGAGGGAAGAACCCCTATAGAGTTCCAAGGAGGCCGATCCCCTAAAGAGATCAACCCCAAGTTTAGAATCTGCAAGGGTTCTAACACCTGGTATCAGAGCAGCGTTCTTGGCATCTCGCTGCCCTTCCACTGCCATCCATCAACCCTCCACAACCGCCCAAAGTAATTCCCACAATTGCTTAAAAGATCATCGCCGAATTCCGCCATCATCTCCACCACCGCGGATCATCCTTTGATCTCCCCGTGAATTGCAACAGGTTCTGGTTTCCTACCTTACTGCTGCTGCAATTTAGTTATCCTTATTCGAAAATCCAAAACAAAAAACTGTTCCTATATTGCTGCATAAACCTTTCGTCACAAAGTTTTCATCTCTACGACGAAAGATACATTACAGAATTCCAACCGCATAGTACCATCTGTTTGATCTTGCTACTATGCTTTTTCTATCCAAATTTCTATGAATTTTTTATGATATCTTTGACACTTCCTAACAGCAGATTTCCCTTTGGTTTTTTCAAAAAAATCTCAATATAAACCATTGATCTTTTAAGTCAAATCTGCTATACTTGAAAATCTGCACTATAAAATTTCAGCCGCATAGCACTGTTTTTTTGATCTTGATACTATATTGTTTCTATCCAAATCTCTACGAAATTTTTATGATAGCTTTGTCACTTCATAACAGTGGATTTCCCTTTGGTTTCATCAAAAAATTCTCAATATAAACCACTGATCTTTTACGTCCAATCTGCTATACCTTAAAATCTGTGCTGCAGAAAATTTCAATCGCATATTGTTGCCTTAACCCATCTATTTGCAATCTTTTTTGAATGAAATTTCTTATACACTTCATAGATCATCTTGGCTTTTATATAATATTGATCTATTGAGGAATTCATCTATAAAAACGATTTTGTGTTGCTGCAAATTTTCATCGTAAACCGCTGAAATTTTTCGACGAGAATTCTGCTATCGCAACTTGCACCAATTTCCTTGCTGTTAAACTGCCGAAATTTTCTTGATTAAATTAGACATCCTTTCTGTCATATAAACTGTGATTTTGCTGTCAATTCCCTCCTCAATTCTCATAAGTTTTTGGTGGAAATTTCGTTGAGAAACCGCTGTTTCTTCGACGATAATTCTGCTCTTACAAGATAGCACATACTTGCTGCAACTTCCACTGATTTCTATCAAACCTTTGCTGCCATCTACCAAAGACCCAAAACTTTATCCACAGCCCTAAAACCCCATCAAACCACACCCTCAAACTGTACCCAAAATAGCAACAAAACAAGCCTAAACCGTAGCCTACATCCACCAATCCACCAACCCTTTCGACCATCACCTCTCTCAACCAATACATGCCTTTAACCCAACAACAAAAGAGGGATCTTAATATCACAGATTTGAAGACATATACTATGGTATCTAATGAGGCAATCAATGCTAAATTTGAAGCCTTGGAGGCACGAATGGAGGATAAGATTCGGACGCTCTTTACCGAACTCAGATTGGGCAGACCACTAAGCCCAAAGAAATCACATCAAGGCGAGAGCTTTGCCCAATCGCACCACGCCCGAAGAGATGACTTCCAAGGGAGGGGAGGCTCTATGATCAATCCCAACTATCCACGCATGAGGGTGGACTTCCCTATATGGGAAGAAGGAGACCCGATTGGTTGGATCTTGCGCGCAGAGCGATATTTTCGGTACCACAAAACCGCGGATGCATCTATGGTGAAAATTGCAGCTATACATCTTGAAGGGGATGCTATACAGTGGTTTGACTGGTTTGAACACACTTATGGAGTCCTTTCATGGCGACAATTCAAAGAAGGATTGCTGATCCGCTTCAGACCAACCGATTACGAGAATATTGACGGACAACTAGCAAAGATCCGACAAACCTCCACCATTCAGGAGTACCAAACCAAGTTTGAAAGGTTATCTAATAAAACTCATGATTGGTCTCAAAAATAGCTATTGAGGACCTTCATTGAGGGCTTGAAGCCGGAGATCCGAGGAGAAGTTAAAGCGCGACAACCGTACACGCTTATGGCAGCCATCTCTTTCGCACGACATCAAGAGGAGCAATTGAACCATGAAGCTCGAAGGACTAAGGTCGCTCCTCAACTAGCAATACTGAAGCCCTTAGCCCCCCTACTTTTGACCGAGTCCCTGCACCAAAAAGTTTGACAAGAGAAGAGCTTCAGGAGCGATCTGCGAAGGGGTTATGTTGGCATTGTGATGAGCCGTGGAGCCGTGAGCATCGCTGTAGTAAAGGGGGACTTCTTATGATTGAACCGATAGAAGAAGAGGTCATTGAACATCCAAAAGAGAGCCTTGAACATGAAGAAGAAGATGCAGAAGAAGAGCCACAACCGACCGAAGTTACGGTACATACACTAGCTGGCTACTCAAACCCGCAAACGATGAAAGTTGGAGGACTTCTCAAACAACAACCGATCACTGTTCTCATCGACACGGGCAGCACTAATAACTTCCTAAACAGTAAGGTTGCTGTCCATATGAACTTACCTATTGAGAATTGCAGCAGGTTTGTCGTTAAGGTCGCCAACGGACGAATTTTGAAGTGTGATCATAGGTGCCCGCAGGTGAAACTGTTGCTGCAGGACCAAGAGATAATTGCAGATTTCTTCCTCCTCCCTCTTGATGATCATGAGGCCATACTCAGAATTAAATGGTTGATGACATTAGGTGATATTTCTTGGAATTTTATGCAACTAATTATAAAATTTTACAGTAAGGAGAAACAGGTGATACTGCACGGGAAATGTGAGGGCAACGTAACGACGATTTGCACACAACAAATGGAGAAGGTTTTGCATAAAGCATGCTGCGGCTTCTTAGTACAACTTGAGCAACAAACTAAGGGAGAGCCAACAAAATTTGAAGATCCAAATCTACTTCCTTTGCTTGCTGAATTTTCGGATATATTTGACGAACCGCGCAACCTACCTCTTACGCGTCGGCATGATCATTGTATAATGATTCTTCCAAGCAAATCTCCAGCAAATGCTCAGCCATATCAATATCCACATCTCTAGAAGGATGAAATAGAAAGGATTGTAAAAGAGATGCTCAAAACAGGAGTTATTCGGCCAAGTTACAGCCCCTACTCTTCACCGGTGCTCCTCATACGAAAGAAGGATGGAATATGGCGATTATGTGTTGATTACCGAGCTCTCAATGGCATAACCTTCAAGGATAAATACCCTATTCCAGTAGTAGATGAGTTGCTAAGGGAGCACAAATCTTCACAAAGCTGGACCTTCGATCCGGGTATCATCAAATACGAGTATGCGAAGAAGATATACCGAAAACCACCTTTTGAACACACAACAACCACTATGAATTTTTGCTTTCTTCATAAGAAGGTGGAATATCTTGGGCATATCATATTAGAGGAAAGTGTGGCAGTAGACCCCTTCAAAATTAGAGCAATGCAAAACTGGCTGACCCCGTGGAACATAAAATTGCTACATGGCTTTCTGGGTTTAACAGGCTACTACTGCAAGTTCGTGAAAAACTATGGAGAGATCAGTGCACCACTTACTTCCTTACTAAAAAAAGATGTCTTCCAATGGTCGGACAGAGCCTCCGCTGCCTTCGACAAACTTAAGGCAGCCATGACGACGACGCCGGTGCTAACACTACCAGATTTCAACCGACCCTTCATTATTGAGGCCGACGCATCTGGAGTCGGAATTGGAGTCATTCTCATGCAAGATGGTCGACCACTCATATACACTAGCAAGGCATTATCTCCCTCCCATCAAAATAAGTCAACATATGATAAGGAGATGCTCGCCATTATGCGCGCAGCAACGAGGTGGAGACCCAACTTGATCGGCCGACGATTTCAAATTAAAACCGACCATAAAAGCCTCAAATACTTTTTAGAGCGAAAAATATCATCCCCTGAGCAGGAAAAATGGGTAACAAAACTTCTTGGATTTGATTATGAAATAACTTACAAAAGGTGGAAAGAGAATGTTGTTGTAGATGTGCTTTCGCAGCTACCTGAGCAAGCTAAATTTTCGGTCGTTTTACTTCCAACCAGTGACTTCCTTGAGGATATTAAGATGGAATGATAGGAAGATTTGGAGACCAGTAAGATACAAAAAAAATTAGAGGAAGCACCAAGCTTCGTGGCTCATTACAATCGGGACTCAAAAGAATTATGCTATAAGGGACGCATTGTGCTTGTGACAAATTCTACTTGCATCTTCAAGAGCAGATTTTGGACAAAGTTATTCTATATGCAGGGTACTAAACTGAAAAGGAGTACGATATATCACCCACAAACCAACAGCCAGACGGAAGTTTCAAATAGGTGCTTGGAGACAGCCCAAAGCCACCCACCAAATATGACTACCCAAAGAGAACTCCAGACCCAGCCAAGTGCCATTATTGATCGACGGATCGTGACTCGACGACGACGACCCACTAATGAAGTGCTAATACAGTGGGTGAACCTACCAATAGAAGATGCCACTTGGGAGAACTATGACGACTTGAAGATCGAATTTCCAGAATTCACGAATCATCAGCCTCGAGGACAAGGCTGATTTGAAGAGGGCGGGTGATAGAACCCTTGCAGATTCTAAACTTGGGGTTGATCTCTTTAGGGGATCGGCCTCTTTGGAACTCTATAGGGGTTCCTCCCTCCAAGTTGTTGCTTAAAGGCTACAGAAAAGATTCATCTATTGCCTGAGAAAAGAGGAGGAATACATGGCTATTTATAGGGCTTCTAAACCCTAACTCATAATAGGACTCCTACTTAAGACTCTTACTTCTAACCAACTCCTAATAGGACTCCTACTCAAGACTCCTATTCCCTTACAACTCCTAATTCTTCTATAAGAAAAAACCTCCTACATGAATGTCCCTCTCAATTAGGACTCTCCTAACTAGAGTCCTAACATAATGTCCCTCTCAATTAGGACTCTCCTAGCTAGAGTCCTAACAGAATGTCCCTCTCAATTAGGACTCTCCTAGCTAAAGTCCTAACAGTTTTACATGAATGTCCCTCTCAATTAGGACTCTCCTAGCTAGAGTCCTAACAAACCCGCCCTCTTCAAATCAGCCTTGTGCTCGAGGCTGACGATTCATGAATTTTGGGAATTTGATCTTCAAGTCATCATAGTTCTCCAAAGTGGCATCTTCTGTTAGTAGGTTTGCCCACTGTATTAGCAATTCAGTAGTGGATCGTCGTCGTCGAGTCATAATTCGTCGATCAATAATGGCACTTGGCTGAGTCTGAAGTCCTCCTTGGGTAGTCATATTTGATGGGTGGCTTTGGGCTATCTCCAAGCACTTATTTACAACTTTTGTCTGGCCGTCGGATTGTGAGTGATATGCCATACTCCTTTTCAATTTAGTACTCTTATAGTGTAATTCTTTTGAGTCCCAATTGTAATGAGCTACGGCGCTTGGTGCTTCCTCCAATTTTTTTATAATCTTACTAGTCTCTGAATCTTCCTGCCATTCCATCTTAATATCCTCAAGGAAGTCGCTGGTCGGAAGTGAAATGGCCAAAACTTCAGCTTGCTCGGGTAGCTGCGAAAGCGCATCTGCAAGAACATTCTCTTTCCCCTTTTTGTAAGTTATTTCATAATCAAATCCAAGAAGTTTTGTTACCCAGTTTTGCTGCTCAGGGGATGATATCTTTCGCTCCAAAAAGTACTTGAGGCTTTTATGGTCGGTTTTAATTTGAAATCGTCGACCAATCAAGTAGGGTCTCCACCTCGTTGCTGCGCGCACAATGGCGAGCATCTCCTTATCATATGTTGACTTATTTTGATGGGAGGGAGATAATGCCTTGCTAGTGTATGCGAGTGGTCGACCAGCTTGCATCACCAAGAGATATATGAGTATTAATGTCATGCTTGCATCACCAAGAGATATATGAATTGATGCTATGATTGCTATAATTTGCATTATGCATTGATTGTATCATGTAATGATATCAAAATCTTACTTCGCAGTTTTACATGTTGATATCTTACAATATGAGGAATTGCTACTATTACCATCATTCAAACTTGTAATGTAAAATTTGAAAATGAATGTCAAGCCTTGACATCATCTTCAGAGAGATACATCATGATGGGAATCATGATGGGAGTATTGATAAGTTTAAATGATTTTAACTTATCAATAGGTCTCTTGAATTCAAAGGTTTTGAATTCAAGAATGACTTATCTCAAATATGGCATATAGATAGGGGGAGTTAAGGTTAACTCCATTATCAATTGATTGTAATCATCAAAAAGGGGGAGATTGTTGAATCTCGGATTTTGATGATGAAGTCAATTGTCGTTTGTTATCTAATCTATATGTTGAGATAAGTGTGCAGGATTAACTACGATGAAAATAAGATATGCAGCAGGAGTTGCGCCGGAGTCAAGACAATGATCACGTTGGGAGTTCGAGAGTTCGACGGAAGTTCGGATAGTCGTCGGAGGTTCTGCGGGAACAAATCCGAGAAGTCCATGAGCTTGCCAAAGAAGCTCGTCGGAACTCGCCAAGTGGATCGTCGCAAGTCCAGGAGTTTGCCGGAAGTCCGCAGGAGCATCACCGAGGGTTCATCGGATGATTGATGGAAGTTCGCCGGAAGCTCGCTGGAAGAAACGATTGACGCACCGGAGCAAGTTGCCGTAAATGTCTTAGGAAATATCGTAGTTAGCACAATGATTAAGTTGGAAATGGGAGGTGATCCCATTAACTTAATCTTGGGGCAATTGGGCCCTTGAAAAACCCAAATTAAGCCTAATGGATCAACTCATTCGGACCCTGATTTTTGCCAAGCGTTTGAACCGCCCAAGCCAGGCGGTGGCACTACCTATGCTCAATCTCCGAGCGAGACTGGGCGGTGCAACCGCCCCTGATAGGAGGTGGCACCGCCTGGGCTCGGTCTCCGAGCTCTGGCTGAGCAGTGCAATCGCCTCAGTCAAGCGGTGGCACCGCCTGAGCTCAGTCTACGAGCTCTGGCAGGAGGTGCAACGGCCCCTGACAGGAGGTGGCACCGCACAGAGGCTCAGTCTTCGAGCTCTACCAGGCGGTGCAGCCGCCTTAGTCAGGCGGTGCAGCCGCCTTAGTCAGGCGGCGCAACCGCCAGATCTTGGAATTCCGGGAATTGACAGTTTTGAGCTCCAAATTCAAACTGGGTTGGGGCCTATAAATACCCCACCCTTTCAGCACTGAAAGGGCACCCAGAAACCACTGAAATTCTGATTTTACTTTGTGATTTTTAGAGGTTAAAAGTGTTGTATGAGTTGAAAGTTCTTCTTCCTCTTTTCTTCCAAGTTCTAATCTGTTAAGAGAGGAAAGGAAATTCTGTAAGGGTTGTCTCCTAAGCCCGTCAAAAGGAGTGAAACTGTAAAAGGGTGGTTGGCCTTCGCCTATTGAAGGAATGCCTCTAGTTGACGTCGGTGACCTCATCGGTGGAGGAATCCAAAAGTGGAGTAGGTCAAGATTGACCGAACCACTCTAAATCTCGGTTTTCATTTACTTTTAGCATATTATCTTTACTGGAAACCTCCTCAAAAGCGTACTGCTTTCTGCGCATATACGATTGGGTTTCAAGCTTTGCACTTTCTAAATCGGCATTTAGACGTAAATCAGTTTTATCGTACGATCATCATATTTCAGTTTGCGCTTACGTTTTGATTTCTATCATAACTGCAAACTACCTTTATATCCTTGCTTTAACTGCATCTCACTTAATCAAGTGATTTACGAATCAGCATTTAGACGTAAATCAGTTTTTTCGTACGAATATCATATTTCAGTTTGCACCTACTATCTGATTTGAACCATAACTGCAAACTGCATTTATATCTTTGCTCTATCTCGCTTAATCAAAAGTTAAAGTGATTTACGAATCGGCTTTCTTACTGAAATCACTTTTATCGAACGAAAGTTTTTTTTAATCGTAGAAGGTTTTCCGCTGTACTAATTCACCCCCCCCCCCCCTCTAAGTGCTCTTGTTCCTAACATTTGGAAGTTCTAGATTTAGCACAACCGGTCATCGGAAGTGGCAGCCAACCTTATGAGGGTTATTGAGTGTCGGTAGAGGATCATTCGCTCATGATATCATTAAAGGAATATCCCATATTTTCTTGCTTAGACAATTCCTTGGCCAAGGTTATTCGGATTGAGAGAGAAAGAGTTCTCCGAGAGAATCCGATTAGAGCGAGACTCGAGGAGAAACCGTATGGGCATGATAGTACCATGCTCGGTATACACTCTCTAGGATGTTATATAGATGATGGACTATAGGTACATGGTAATTAAGGATAAATAAGTTTAAAGAATTGGATTCTCCTATATTATCTAGGGACTGGGGCATAATGGCCTAGTATGTCTATAGTCGATAAGTCGAGTGAATTATTATAGATATAATAATTTAATGAGCTAGAAGGAGTTCTAGCAGGTGTAACTCATGGCCAACTCGATATTGGGCCTATAGGGTCACACATATATGGTAGGTGTTGCGATAAGTAGAGGTTCATATATGAGATATCCGCTAGAGCCCCTATCTTATTAGATATCCGTTAAGCCCCTGAATTATTGGACTCCATAAGTGAGATCTAATAAGAGATATTGGGTAAAAACCTACTAATCTAAGAGACTTGGGTAATTGGATAGTGATCCTACTAGTCATAAGTGCACTGCAAGCTAATCACGTGAGTGATAACACGTATGACTTGACACGTAGTCTTTTTGCTTATTATTAATTAAACTATTTTATTACTTTATATTGTCTATTGCATTAATATATTGTGGTTTCCATTGATCTATGCAATGAGAATCGGATCGTGATGAGATCACGATAATGAGATCGATTCGCCTTTAAACACAGATCCTAAATAATCCGAGTAATAGGTTACTCGAGAGGGACATCAAGATAATTGGATAGATTGATGTGTTGTATACCCATCCATATGTGTCATGCCCCCTGAATTTAATTTTCATTTAGGTGTGAACCTAACTCAAAATTGATAATATTATAATTCAACAAACAATCCAGGATCCAATCACACATTTGAGGTCATTAAGAAAAACATTCAAGTCATTCATCTTTACAATCCACAATTCACAAAACCTGTGTAGTTTATAATCATACATTATGTCACTAGATGATTCTTAAAATCCGAAGGCAACTTAACTAAACCATAACCACATCATAAATCCATAGTTGTGAGAATCTATACAATTATAAAACCAACATGTACCACATGTTTATATCATTCATTACATAATTTTAACTTAACATTTCCAAAATCCTAACATTAGAGGTACTTTTCAAATATTTATAGGATACAACAATTTAGATTTGTCGTTGATACACACAAAAGGAACTTATACAACATCTACATATCAAGTATGAAAGATTTGCCCCAAAATCTTCTAGCTTCCCACTACCTTAACCCAAACTACATATTTTAGCGAGCGATAAGCTATCCTGAAAAATTTATATATCAACGGGGTGAGCATATAAAGCTCAGCAAGCGACTAATATATCCATAGCAAAGAGGATAGCTTTTCAAACAAATAAGGTATCAAAAATACAAAGCAGAGATACAAGATAAAATAGAAGCATGTATTGTTTGAATGCAGAATTATGATGTCATTTCGTTCGAAGCATATTTTGTTCATATAATCGAGGAAAGGTAATTGGAGCATATCATTGACATAAAGAGCATATCCATGGCATATGGTAATTTCAAGGTATAACAAAGACTTATAACATTTCGAAAACATATCAAAGAACAAAACATGAATAGAAGCTCAAATGTCACATGACGTTGCATTCATTTCATTCTTATCCAAAGCATGCATAGAAACATAGCCAAAGCTTTGGATATCATATCAAACACATAAAAGGTGAAGTGGGATCATAACATAATATGGTCCATCCATTTCTGAATGACCACCAAACATAAGTCTCCCACGTTTGGGAGCTCTATCCACCCACGTCTGAGTGAAGTCATAGGGGGCCGGCAGAGCATCGCAGGCTCTAAGTATAACTCCCTTTACCATTTCTGGCAAAGGTTCACATTTATCTCACAAACACCATAGTACAAAGGGATAGTATGAATAATGAAATTAGCATATATCGGAAGCACATGCGGAACAACAAAATGTACATATGCCTTTCGAGTCAATGCGATACAAACATAATCTTTCACAAATGTATTCAGATTTGAAAGGAAACAAAAGTAAGAGCATACAAGGATTTCAAGAAATCACATATAGCTCAATTGAAATAAGAAAGTTAGATGAATTCAATATCCAAAGAAATGAAACTGGAAGAGGCACATATCGAAAGCAAATGCAAAACAATGGGATGCATGTGCCGAATCATTACGATGCAAATATGAACTTTAGATGATAGCTGCAGATATACAAATAAATAAAGGATAAAAGTATACAGGAATTTAAGGTAATAATGTAAAGCTTAACTGAAGTAAGAGTTTTTTCCGAAATTGATTTCCAAAGAAAAGAAACAAGAAAAGCCGAAATCGACCAAAGCTTGATTTTGATAGAATTTGATAGGAACATTGTATTAACTATTTGGATAACCAATTATGCTCCAATTTATACAAAATAGGTGTCATTAGAAAGATTTTTCAATCTAGTTTTAGGAAAATTAAGTTTTACAAGAATTGGAATTTATAACTGGGAGTTACAGATAATTTCGTAGTGAAAGGTCTGAAAATATTAGCTCTGTTTTACTGAATCCATAGGGTCGATGAAAGTAGATGTTTCAGTTAGAAATTATACTCCAAAAATTTCAAATCAGGTATATACAGAAAGAATTTTGAGTCTAGCTTCGAATAAATCATACTTTGTATGAATATGAGTTCACAGCAGAAAGTTATAAGCAGTTAAGCAACAAGAGATCAGAAATTTCAATCCCTATTTTACAGAATCTGCAGGGTTAATTTAAACAGAATTCTTAGTAGGCATTTAAACTTCAAATCATTCGATCTTAGTATCAAAATAAATATTTTTTTGTCTACTTTCAAATGGAATAGGTTTTGTCTAAATCATAGTTTATTACAAAATGTTATGACCAAAACATTGCATAGATGTCATATTACCAAAAAATTATAGATTCATGGCTTTATATCAAAACGAAAGAAGGTCTAGTTCTCAATTGAAATCTCTCAAATTTTACAAAATAAAAATGGAAACAGAGATTAAGGTTACTATAGGATGGGATTAGAACACTTGCCTTAAAATTATTTGAATCCCGAATGTGGGAAAATTGATGAAAAACCTCAAGCTCTTCTTCGTCTTCTTCTTCTTCCCTTCTCTTCTCAAACTCATGTTGGCTGCAACTCTTCAGGTTTCTTTTCTTTAACCTTTTATCTAATTCTTTTTTTTCTTTTTTGGTTTTGGCTAATGCAAAAGTTGCAAGGTGTCATGCATGCATGAAAGGGGCTAGGTGTCATCTTTAGAGTAAACATAAGTGGCACCATTAGGTTAGCTAGTGACATATGTCCACTATTTTTTTTTAACTTAAATCTGAATCTTTCGTAAATTATATCAAACTTCTAATATTTACTCTTAGGTCCCTAGCCATAAACTTTTAATATAATATCATTTAATATAAAATAATTATTCAATAATCCTTATTTTTACAAACAAACCTTTTACTAAATTTTTAAAAATGGGGGATATTACAATATGATGGATGTAGTTGGTCTCATAACTGTTCATGTGGGGACACTAGGGATAAAGTGCAGGTGCTCATTGGATAATGAGTTCACTGATTGATCCACTCACAGAATATTGAATGGTTGATGATGCCTTATTATCAAACAATAATTCCATCGTCCTACTTATGTATATAGTCCTTAGACTTGAAACACTAAGGATGTCATGTATGAGTAGTCCACTCTTTGATACTAGACTTATAGGTCTGGATGTTCCAAATCTAGCATAGCCGGTCATCGAGAGTGGTAGCTAACCTTACGAGGGCTATTAAGTGTCGATAGAGGATCATTTGCTCTTGGTGTCATGAGAGGAATATCTCATGTGTTCTTACTCAAACAAATCCCTAGCCAAGGTCATTCGGATTGAGAGAGAAAGAGTTCTCCGAGAGAATCCGATTAGAGTAAGACTCATGTAGAAATTGTATGGGCTTGATAGCACCATGCCCGGTATACTATCTCTGGGATATTAGATGAATGAGAGACTATAGGTATACGATAACTGAGGATAGATAGGTCCAAAGGATTGGATTCCCCTGTATCGTTTGGGGACTTCGACATAGTGGCCTAGTACGTCCATAGTCAATAAGTCGAGTGAATTATTATGAAGATAATAATTCACTGAGCTAGAAGGAGTTTTAACAGGTATGACTAATGATCACCTCGATATTGGGCCTAGAGGGTCACACACATATGGTAGGTATTGCGATGAGTAGAGATTCAGATATGAGATATCCGTTGAAGCCCTTGTCTTATTGAATATCTAATAAGCCCATGAATTATTGGATCCTATGGATGATATCTAATAAGAGCCAATAAGAGATTATTGGGCAGAGACCCACTAATCTAAGAGGCTTGGGTAGTTGGATGGAGATCTAGTACCTAATACGGTAGGATTCATTAGGGTTAAGTTGACAAAGATCCTCTATAAATAGGAGAGAACCAAAGACCCATAGGCAAGAGGTTATTTTTAGCTGTCTCCTCCTATTCTTCTCTCTCCCTCTCCTCCTCATACTATAACTCCCTATTTGGGGCGTGTGGACAACAAGAAGGGGCAACCCCTTCTTGATTGTGTAGTGCGCACGAGAAAGAGTTTTGGGCAGTAATTTGAGGAGCATCTTTGCAGCCCCTACCATGCGGATCACCACTATAGAGGAGGAAAGTTGACCACCTTCATCCTCTCCCACAGATCTATAGGTTTTTAGGAATATATGATCTCCCTAGGTAATTCTCTTACGTGTAATTTTTTGGTTTCGTAGGTTTTTACGCACCAATTTTGCACGACGATAAAACCTTCTTTTCTACGAGAATTCTAGGATTTTTTTTTTCTATTCTTCAGTTATGCATGTGATATCACCCTAAATTTCTCAATAGATCCAATACCTAATAGGGCGGGATCCATTAGGATTAAGTTGATAGGGGACCTCTATAAATATGAGGAAACCAAAGAGCCATAGACTAGACTTTTTAGTTACCACATTCTATTCTCCTTTCCCCCTCTCCTCCTCAGCTAGCCGCCCCTGTTTGGGGAGTGTGAATAGCAAGAAGTGTCTGCCCCTTCTTGATTGTGTGGTGCGCGTAGTGTGAAGATTTGAGCAGTGATTTGAGTAGCGAATTCGCAGCACCTATCATGTGGATCACCACTATATAGGAGGACACTTGACCTCCTTCATCTCTCCTATAGATATATATAAATTCAGGGATATATGATCTCCTTAGGTAATTATCTTATGCATAATTTTTTATTTTGTGGGTTTTTTCGCAACATTCTTTGCATGACGATAACAAACCTTTTATTTGTGAGAAATCTATGATTTTTATTTCTATTCTTTTACTGCATGAATGATGTCATCTCCCATTTCTCAACAATAGTATTAGAGTCAGGTTCCTCAAGCAAAAGATTGGTTTTTAAACTACATGTGTTGTATTCGATCGCATAGAATTGTTTTGCGTGCTTGCTACGATTTTTTTGTCATATTTTTTAAATCTGTGTTACACCATTTTCTATTGTTATAAGATGTTTTAGAGAAGGCTTTTGATAGCAAATTTGCTGCGATTGGTCGAAGGCTATTTGCAGCCTTGGCCGAGAGCTTTACTTTGCTGCTCTAGGCCTGGCCAAAAGCTGCAAGGCCGAGAGAAGCAAGGGGGCTCTTGTCCATAGGGGTTGCAGCCCCTGCAGCCAGATTTTCTGGCTGCAAGGGGCACCTTAGGCAGCTCGGGTTTCCTAGTTTCCCAAGAGCCCCTAGTGGCCAGGACTCCTAGCCGCATAGGGCAAGGTGGCGGCCAGGATTTCCTAACCGCCTATGCTCACCCTGTAGCTAGGGTTTCCTAGCTGCAAAGGCAACCCTGGGGGCGAGGGATCCCTGGCCGCCCAAGACAGTCTTGCGGCTAGGGTTTCCTAGCCATAGGGGTAATCCTGGTGGCCAAGATTTCCTGGCTGCATAGGGCACCATAGGGTAGGGTACTCCAAAGGGATATAAAATAATTAATTAAATAATTTAATCAATTATCATTATTATATCTAGTAGTGTCACGACCCGGGTCTGATGAGCCTGGCCAATAACTCCATTTTGGTCCTCAACGGTGGACCAAAATGCTTAAGCGGGAGGTAACGTAGTACACTCATTAGGCCCTGATAAGCTAATCATACACATTCCCTACTTCCGATGTGGGACTAATGGGATATTACATTATCCCCAACTCAATTAGCTTGACGTCCTTGTCAAGGTCGAACATAACCCAGATCGAACCCTAGCATAGTGCATGTGAGGTTTAACTCAGTGGTGGCTCCATGCCGTGATGAGTTCTCGACTCCATCCACGGGTAGCCCTTTCCTACTCGAGCCCTCTCACCCTGCCCAAATGCTAGGTCGGCTCTGATACCAAATGTCACGACCCGGGTCTGATGAGTCAACTGGCCAATAACTCCATTTTGGTCCTCAACGGCGGACCAAAATGCTTAAGCGGGAGGTAACGTAGTACACTCATCAGGCCCTGATAAGCTAATCATACACATTCCCCACTTCCGATGTGGAACTAATGGGATATTACAAGTAGTCCTACATGATGATGTGTACATGTAATGTGTGATGTGGACAGATGATCATGAACCGTGTGATATGTGTACATGTGATGTGATTATTATTATTATTGGGGGCTTGTGAGCCTCCAATTTTTTTTATTTATTATCGAGTCTGTGTATCTATGATTAAATTGTAATTACACGAGAAGACGCAGCGGGAGCGTGGAGGCAATAGCGGAACCTACAAGGCTGAGACGGACAATCGCGATGCATGGAGATGCATCGAGATACCGATGGAACCAACGAGGACGAGATGGACGATCACAGAGCATAGAGATGTGCCACTGCATACATAGATCTTGATATTAGTGATTAGGCCCATTGGCTCGAACTTGATCAAATTAGAATGTGGTCCATGATTATTTGGTGTGATTGCTCATCTGATGTGTGATTACTAATACACCTACTATATATATATATATATATATATATATATATATATATATGCGATGTAAATATATATTAAATACGCATGTGTGTGACACATAATAGGAGACCAAATCAAAATCCTCTATCTCGATAATATTAAGTCGATAAACGTAAGACAATTAGATTGACCCACGTGGCCTTTCATCGTTATAGGAAGGAATCGATTCCCGACGTAGGTTGAGTTAGTCGAGTCCCTTGAGGCTCACCTATATTACGATTCGATATCTTGCCTATGACATCGAGATGTTATTGGTGACCTTAAGACATAGTATGCTTGGTCGAGTCCCTCGAGGGTATATCATTAAATCAGACTCATCTTGTAATGATGGTGGTGACTTAACCGAACATCATGGTTGATCGAGTTCCATGAGGCCATCGTGGTTTGTGCTAGTCATAGGTGCCCTAAAGCCAATCACGTGAGTGATGGCACGTGTGACATGACACACATTCTTTTTGTTTATTATATTATTTGACATTTTATCATTTTATATTATTTTTGATATATATATATATATACATATATATATATTTGTATATATATATATATATACATATATATATATTTGTATATATATATATATATACATATATATATATTTGTATATATATATATATATACATATATATATATATACATATATATATATATACATATATATATATATATACATATATATATATATACATATATATATATATATATATATATATACATATATATATATATATACATATATATAGTGATGTCTTTGGATCTATGCTATGAGAATCAAATCGTGATGAGATCACGATAATGAGACCGATTCACCTTTAAATACAGACCTAAATAATCTTTGTCATAGGTTACTCGAAAAGGACATCGAGATAACCGTACAGATGATTGAACCATAGAGGAATTCTATGTAAATTGATCTTTGAGAGAGATCACTCCTTAGAACGCTATAAGGGTTCCACCCTCCTAGAAGTCGACCAAATGGTTATAATTGTAGATAAATCTTATTGCCAAAGAGATGGAAGCTACATGTTTATATAGGGCTCCAAATCCTAGCACTAGGGGCTGCTTCCTAAGTGAGTTACCCTTTTTGCCCTTAACCCTAACCAACCAACCCAGTAAAAGGCGGCGGCGATTAGGAAGCCCAAAGGCCCAAATATAAATGCTAGCCACTCTTCTTTATAGGATAAAGACTGCTAGGTGGGGTTTATTACAATCTCACAAGGTTTTATTAGCTGCTTCTTGGTTGAGTAGGACCCATGTAATCTCCCTCACTTATGAAAATTTATTAATAAGGATTTATATGTAAATTGGAGGACCAATATGTAAAAATAGAAATTTCAAGGACTAAACTATTAAGTTACAAAAAGAAAAAGAGAGGGAAGTGGGAGACGAGCGAGAGGTGGCAGCAGTTAGGGCTGCAGCACCTCTGTTTCCTGCAGGCGGAAACAGAGGAGACGAGGTGTGGGGCGTTGGGGACGAGAAGAAGAAGAAGAGGAAAAAGAAGAAGAGAAAAAGAAAAAAAAAAAGAAGGATGGCTGCGGCATGGGCTGCAGTGAGAAGGTGTGGGGTGTCGGGTAGGAGAAGGGAAGAAGAGGAGAAGAAGAAGGAGATGAAGGAAAAGAAGAAGAAGAGGAAGGGAAGAAGTAGAAGCGGGTGAAGAGGTGACACCTCTGTTTCCTACAGGAGGAAACAGAGGAGAGGAGGTGCTGTTCATCGGGGAGAAGAAGGGGAGGAAGGAGAAGAAGAGAAGAAGAAGAAGAAAGGAAGGAGAAGGAAGAGGAGAAGGGAAAGAAGTAGCTACGGTTGTGGCTGTGGCAGCTGCAGCTGTGGCAGGGAAAGAGGAAGAGGAAGGAAGAAGGGAAGGAGAGGAAGAAGAGAAGGGGAAGAAGGGGCTGCGGCTGCGGCGATGGCAGCTGCAGTTGGAAGAGAAGAAGGAGAGGAAGATGAGCAGGGGAGGAAGAAGTGGCTGCAGCCGTGGCTGCGACTGCAGCAATGCAGCTGGGAAAGAAGAGAAGGAAAGGAAGAAGAACAGAAAGGAAAAGAGAAGAAGAGAGGAAGAGGAGAAGGGGAGGCAGCTGTGGCAGTGGCAGCTGCAGGTGGAAGAGAAGGAGAGGAAACAAAGCAGGGGAGGAAGAAGAGGCTGCGGCTGTGGTCGCTGCGTCCGTGGCTGCGACTGCAGCTGTGGCTGCTACGTTGGCTGCGGTAGCTGCGGCAGCGGTGGTGGCTACAGCAGCTGCTTTTAGGAAAGAGAAAGAAAGAAAAAGAGAAAAAAAGGGGGTCGTGGCCGTGATTGCGGTTGCGATGGTGGTGGCTGCGTCTACGGCAGTTGTATTTAGGAAAGAAAAAGTAGGAACGAGAGAAGGGAGGAAGGAAGTAGTGCAGTGGAAGGGGCTGCGGTTATGATAGCAGCTGCGGTCGTGGCTACGACTGTGGTAGTGGCAGTGGCGATGGCTGCGATAGCTGCGTTTGAAAAAGAAAACAAAGGAATGAGAGTAAGAGAGAGCAGGTGACTATGCCTCTATGTTCTACATAAGCTGTAGTTGTGGAGGAAAAAGAGAAGACATATGTAGAACACGGAACAGGGAGGACACGGAGGAAAAGTAGAAGGATTTGGGCTGGCACCTTCTTTGGATCTTCGGATCAAAATCTTTGAAATGCAAGTTTCCCGATCATTCTCCTGTAATTGTTCTAATTTTTCTTATTGCAAGTATTATGATCTTCCTCGTACAAGTGTTTTGATCCTTCCTATTGCAAGCTTTCTAATCTTTCCTATTGCAAGTGTTCCGATCCTTCCTATTGCAAGCTTTCTAATCTTTCCTATTGCAAGTGTCCTGTGTTGAATCTCGTATTTTGATGATGAAAATACTTGATATATGTTTATGATTTAATCTGCGTTTTGATTGACGCAGGATGCTTTGATCAAGATGAGACAATTAAAGCAGGAACATCATGTTGTGTCGGAGGAACATGTCAGAAGATTGGACGTCAGGCCGGGGGATCGGTCGACGTATCAATAGAAGGCTTCGGGTCGTGGACTCGGGCATCGGGCCAAGGAGAGCGGATATTGCGCCAAGGACATCGGAGTTGTGGAGACAACTGCCGATTGGGCAATAGGCTTCAAGAGAGGACGATGCACCGAAGAATCGGACGAAGCATCGAGAGACCAATGACATGCCGAACAACGTTATTAATGCTTAGTATTAATTGTCTCGATCGAAGTTCTGTTTTACATGTGCAAGATTAACTACGATGAAAGTAAGACATGCAGTAGGAGTTGCGCCGGAGTCAAGACAATGATCACGTTGGGAGTTCGAGAGTTCTACGGAAGTTCGGACGGTCGTCGGAGGTTCTGCGGGAACAAATCCGAGAAGTCCAGGAGCTTGCCAAAGAAGCTCGTCGGAACTCGCCAAGTGGATCATCGTAAGTCCAGGAGTTTGCCGGAAGTCCGCAGGAGCATCACCGAGGGTTCATCGGATGATCGACGGAAGTTCGCCGGAAGAAGCGATTGACGTACCGGAGCAAGTTGCAGTAAATGTCTTAGGAAATAATCGTAGTTAGCACAATGATTAAATTAGAAATAGGAGGTGATTCCATTAACTTAATCTTGGGGCAATCGGGCCCCTGAAAGACCCAAATTAGGCCGAATGGATCAACCCATTCGGACCTGAAATAGTGCTAGGAGGTAGCACCGCCAGGGTAGGAGGTAGCACCGCCCAGGAGGTAGTCTCCAAGCGAGACTGGGCGGTGCAACTGCCCCAGCTAAGAGGTAGCACCGCTTGGGCTCAGTCTCCGAGCGAGACTGGGCGGTGCAACCTCCCCAGTCAGGCGGTGCAACCGCCTGAGCTCGGTCTTCGAGCTCTGGCAGAGAGGTGCAACCGCCCCTGATAGAGGTGGCACCGCCCAAAGGCTCAGTCTTCGAGCTCTGCCAGGCGATGCAACCGCCCCAGTCAGGAGGTGCAACCGCCTGATCCCGGAATTCCGGGAGTTGACAGATTTGAGCTCCAAATTTGAACTGGGTTGGGGCCTATAAATACCCCACCCATTCAACACTGAAAGCACGGAACACACACTCGAAATCTTGCTGTCTTTTTGTGGTTCTTAGAGCTCAAAACTGCTAGTTCTCCTCTTTCTGTTCTTCAAAGTTTGAGTTGTAAAGAGAGGAGAGAAAACTTCTCTAAGGGTTGTCTCCTAAGCTCGTCAAAAGGAGTGAATCTGTAAGAGGGTGGTTGGCCTTCGCCTATTGAAGGAAGGCCTCTAGTTGACGTCGGTGACCTCGTCGGTGGAGGAAGCCAAAAGTGGAGTAGGTCAAGATTGACCGAACCACTCTAAATCTCGGTTTGCATTTCTTTTGAGCATTTTACCTTCACTGCAAACTTCTCAATAGCTTACTGCCCTCTGCGATTTTATGAACGAGTTTCAAGGTTCAGACGTAAATCTGTGTTTAGACGTAAATCTGCGTTCAGACGTAAATCTGCGTTTAGACGTAAATCTGCTTTTTCGTATGATCATCATATTGCAGATTGCGTTTACGTTTTGAGCTTTACCGTAACTGCACACTGCCTTTATACTCCTGCTTAAACTACGTCTTATCTAATCAAGTGATTTACGAATCAACATTTAGACGTAAATCAGTTTCTTCGTACAAACGTCGGATTTCAGTTTGCGCCGATATTCTGGTTTTCATAGATTGACTTTAACCTTGCTTAGTATCAACTTTCATACAGAAGTTGTTTTTATCGTTCGAACGCAGCTTTCGATTTTAATCGCAGAAAGTTTTCCGCTGCACTAATTCAACCCCCCCCCCCCTTTTAGTGCTCTCGATCCTAACATCCTGAACTTTCCTTACTGCAATTTTATCTCTACATTTGCTTTGAAAATGAGGAACTTTAAATTGTTCTAGCCTTGCATTTGATATATCTCCTGTTAAGACGTAACTATTCGAATCTGTGCAACTTCCGAGATTCTAACCTTTCTACCTTGTTATGGTTATATGTATTGACCTCTGATTTGGACAAAACTTATTTGATCAGAATATAGACTCATAAACCTTTCTTTTGATAGCTTATTTTAAGAATTCGGAGTAAGTTTGTCTGCCCAAACTTCTGTTTCAAATGAGCCTACAGATTCTGCAAAACAGTAATTTTATTTTTGACCTTTGGTTACTAAATTAATGGTAACTCCTTGTTGGAAACCTTGATTCATACGAAACTTATTTCATTAGAAACTAGATTGAAATATCTTTCCAATGATATATTTTCAGAGTAAAATTGGAGCACGATTGATAGTTTAAATCATTTATTCAATGTGCCTATTGAATTCTGCAAGAAATCGAGCTTTGGTCGATTTTGCATATTCTAGTTTCTTTCCTTTGGAAACTGATTTAATCTAACCTTCTTATTTGAATTGAGCTATATGTGATTGCTTGGAATCCTTGTATGCTCTTGCTTTCATTTCCTTTCAAATATGAATACATTTGTGAAGGATTATGTTTGTATCGTATTGACTCATAAAGGCACATGTACATTTCGTTGTTCCGCATGTGCTTCCGATATGTCCTAATTTATTATTCACAATACCCTTTTGTACTCTGATGTTTGTGGGATTATTTGGACATTTGCCAGAAATGGTAAAGGGTATGTGCTTAGAGCCCGCGATGCTCTAGATTATGTTTGATGGTCATTCAGAAATGGATGGACCATATTATGTTTGGAATCCCACTTCACATTCTATCTGTTTGATATAAAATTCAGAGCCGACCTAGCACTTGAGCAGGGTGAGAGGGCTCGAGTAGGAAAGGGCTACCCGTGGATAGAGTCGAGAACTCATCACGGCGTAGAGCTACCACTGAGTTAAACCTCACATTCACTATGCTAGGGTACGACGTCTGAGCTTCTATTTCATATTTTGTATTGATATGCTCCAAAATGTTTCCTATGCCATTGATATACTTCAAAATGCTTCACATACCATTGATATGTTCTGAAATGTTCCATTTGTCATTGATATGCTCCGGAACATTTCATACTCTATTGATATGCTCCAATTACTCTATGCTCCATCTGTTATGAACCAAATATGTTTGATTAAAATGTCATTTGTGATTTTGCATCTAATGATATTACATCTATGAATTCTTATATTCTGCCTTGCATTTTGAAACTTTATCTCTTTGGAAATTGTCCTCGTTTGACATGGATATGTTAGTCACTTGCTGAGCTTTATATGCTCACTCCGTTGTTGTATAAATTTTTCAGGATAGCTTGTCGCTTGCTTAAATGTTAAGATTGGGCTAAGGTAGTGGAAACCTAAAAGATTTTGGGCAGATCTTTATTAGTATATATGTTTTTGGTTGTATAAGCACACGCTGCATCTAATGAAATGTTGACCATGAATCTAAACTTGTGGATTTTGTATAAGTTTAAAGGATCTCTCATGTTTAGGATTCTGGAATGTTAAGTTTAATTCGTGTAATGATATAAACTTATGGTAAAAGTTGGTTTTGTGACTGCGTAGACTTCCCCACTTGTGAATTTATATTATGGTTATTATTTTGATGATGAGTTCAGATTTTATGAATTATCGAGCGATGTATTGTATGTTTATAAACTGCACAGGGTTTATGAATTTGAGGATTATAGAGGTGAAATTTTGACTTGAATGTTTTCTTAGTGACCTCAAATGTTAGTTTGGATCCTGGAATAATTTGTTGAAAAATTTTAATATCATGGATAATTTTTTAGGGGCGTGACAGAGGTGGTATCAGAGCATGGTTTGAGGATCACTAAAATATTTGATATGTTGACGTACAAAATATATTAAGGTCTAGTGAACTTTAATGATTGGTGAAAACTTTCTTTGATGCATTTTAGGAATATGGGGTGATGAGGACATTTGGTCCTCCTATTTCATTTGTTTCTGATTAATTAAGGGGGGTGAAAGGGTTGATCGAGGATACTAAATCAGAGTAGCGCAATGAAAGCATGGTGGACCTAATTTCATTGGTGGTAGAAAAATGGATGATGCAAACGAAGAAGATATTTGATGTACGAAATTGTTTCAATGATCAAAAGATTTCTTTTGCCACCTTATATTGGAAGTAGAGGCTGATCATTAATGGGAACAATGAAAAGAATTTTTGAAGATAAGTGGCAAGAATGATAAGGACAAGTTTACCAATAAAAATATGATTGAAAATGAATCAAAAAGTAATAACAAGAGGGTTAAGACATTTGGATTTGAAATGGGATGTCACCACAAAAGACTCAATCACGTGTGAATTGCAAGTTAAATTATGAAACAAGTTTGTGTTTTCGGGTGACTGGAGTCTATTTTGCTTGTGAAAAGTTGGATCATAAAATAAAAGATTGCCCCTTGAACAAGAAAAAAGAGTCACTACCTCATAAATCATCAGCCCATGTCAGAGTGTATACTATCATTGAATATGATTCTAAAACTTCTGATCGAAGGTATTATGCATGTTTATGAAAGAATGCAAATATTTGTTTGACCATGGGTCCTATCTACGATTTGATTCGTAACATGTTGCCTATCACTTGGGTATTCAACCTAGACCATTGTATTATGTGATATATGTAAATACAATCATTGGAGATTCTTTGATAACGAACTTAAATCTGGTCCTCTTGTTTGATTTTATTGGTGAACTTGAACTTTTTGCTGATTTAGTTCTCCTAGAGATTTGGAGTTTTTATATTATACTTGGTATGGATTGACTATCATCCTATCATACCAGTATGGATTGGTATATAACAAATGATCACTTTTTGCATATTTGATCAGTCGATCTTTTATTTTGAGAGTATTGGACATGATTTATCTCCTTGCCTAATGTATCCCAGGATGATTTGCCCGAATTACCTCCAAAACGTGACTTTGCTTTTGATTTGGTCATTGGGATAATCCCAATATCTAAGCCTCTCTACATAATAATATCATTTGAGTAAGTGGAATTAGAAAAGCAACTACAAGGACTATTAAATAAAGATTCTATTTGGCTTAATATTTCAACATGGGGTGCTCCGGTGTTAGTTAAAAAGATGAAGGGAACATTGAGGCTTTGTACTGATTATAGACAATTGAATCAGGTGACCATCAAAAAACGAGTATTCTCTAAAGTGATGACTTGTTTGATTAACTACAGGGTGCACATGTATTTTCAAAGATTGATTGAAGGTCGGATTACCATCTATTGAGGATTAAGGAGGAGAATATTTCGGTCACTCTTGGATAATTGTGTAATTGTATTGTATTGATTAAACTATTTTAGAGTAGGAGGAGGAAATAAAGAAATCATAATCCTCATCTTTTCATCGATTGAGCTATGATCAATTTAGAGGACTAAATTTTCTTTTAAAGGGGGGAGAGTGTAATATCCCTCACTTTGGAAAATTTATTAATAAGGATTTATATGTAAATTGGAGGACCTATATGTAAATATAGAAATTTCAAGGACTAAACTGTTAAGTTACAAAAAGAAAAAGAGAGGGAAGTGGGAGAGGAGCGAGAGGTGGCAGAAGCTAGGGCTGCAGCACCTCTGTTTCCTACAGGCAGAAACAGAGGAGACGAGGTGTGGGGCGTTGGGGACGAGAAGAAGAAGAAGAGGAAAAAGAAGAAGAGAAAAAGAAAAAAAAAAAGAAGGATGGCTGCAGCATGGGCTGCAGTGAGAAGGAGTGGGGTGTCAGGTAGGAGAAGGGAAGAAGTGGAGAAGAAGAATGAGATGAAGGAGAAGAAGAAGAAGAGGAAGGGAAGAAGTAGAAGCGGGTGAAGAGGCGACACCTCTGTTTCTTGTAGGAGGAAACAGAGGAGAGGAGGTGCTGTTCGTCGGGGAGAAGAATGGGAGGAAGGAGAAGAAGAGAAGAAGAAGAAAGGAAGGAGAAGGAAGAGGAGAAGGGAAAGAAGTAGCTGCAGCTGCGGCAATGGCAGCTGCAGCTGTGGCAGGGAAAGAGGAAGAGGAAGGAAGAAGGGAAGGAGAGGAAGAAGAGAAGGGGAAGAAGGGGCTGCGGCTGCGGCAATGGTAGCTGCAGTTGGAAGAGAAGAAGGAGAGGAAGATGAGTAAGGGAGGAAGAAGAGGCTGCAACCGTGGCTGAGGCTGCGACTACAGCAGTGCAGCTGGGAAAGAAGTGAAGGAGAGGAAGAAGAAGAGAAAGGAAAAGGGAAGAAGAGAGGAAGAGGAGAAGGGGAGGCAGCTGCGGCAGTGGCGGCTGCAGCTGGAAGAGAAGGAGAGGAAATAGAGCAAGGGAGGAAGAAGAGGCTGCGGCTGTGGTCGTTGCGGCCGTGGCTGCGACTGCAGTTGCGGCTGCTAGGTTGGCTGCGGTAGCTGCGACAGCGGTGGTGGCTGCAGCAGCTGCTTTTGGGAAAGAGAAAGAAAGAAAAAGAGAAAAAAAAGGGGGCTGTGAACGTGATTGTGGCTGTGGTGGTGGTGGTTGCGTCTACGGCAGTTGTGTTTGGGAAAGAAAAAGTAGGAAGGAGAGAAGGGAGGAAGGAAGTAGTGCAGTGGAAGGGGCTACGGTTGTGACAGCAGCTGCGGTCGTGGCTACGACTGTGGTAGTGGCAGTGGCGATGGCTGCGAAACCTACGTTTGAAAAAGAAAACGAAGGAATGAGAGTAAGAGAGAGCAGGTGATTATGCCTCTATGTTCTACATGAGCTGCAGTTGTGGAGGAAAAAGAGAAGACATATGTAGAACACAGAACAGGGAGGACACGGAGGAAAAGTAGAAGGATTTGGGCTGGCACCTTCTTTGGATCTTCGGATCGAAATCTTTGAAAGGCAAGTTTCCCGATCGTTCTCCTGTAATTGTTCTAATTTTTCTTATTGCAAGTATTATGATCTTCCTCGTGCAAGTGTTCCAATCCTTCCTATTGCAAGCTTTCTAATCTTTCCTATTGCAAACTTTCTAATCTTTCCTATTGCAAGTTTCCTGAACTTTCCTTACTGCAATTTTATCTCTACATTTGCTTTGAATATGAGGAACTTTAAATTGTTCTAGCCTTGCATTTGATATATCTCCTGTTTAGACGTAACGATTCGAATCTGTGCAACTTCCAAGATTCTAACCTTTCTACCTTGTTATGGTTACATGTATTGACCTCTGATTTGGACAAAACTTATTTGATCAGAATATAGACTCATAAACCTTTCTTTTGATAGCTTCTTTTAAGAATTCGGAGTAAGTTTGTCTGCCCAAACTTCTGTTTCAAATGAGCCTATAGATTCTGCAAAACAGTAATTTTGTTTTTGACCTTTGGTTACTAAATCAATGGTAACTCCTTGTTGGAAACCTTGATTCATACGAAACTTAATTCATTAGAAACTAGATTAAAATATCTTTCTCATGATATATTTTCTTCGTAAAATTAGAGCACGATTGATAGTTTAAATCATTTATTCAATGTGCCTCTTGAATTCTGCTAGAAATCGAGCTTTGGTCAATTTCGCATATTCTGGTTTCTTTCCTTTGGAAATTGATTTAATCTAACCTTCTTATTTGAATTGAGCTATATGTGATTACTCGGAATCCTTGTATGCTCTTGCTTTCATTTCCTTTCAAATATGAATACATTTGTGAAGGATTATGTTTGCATCGTATTGACTCATAAAGGCACATGTACATTTCGTTGTTTCGCATGTGCTTCCGATATATCCCAATTTATTATTCACAATACCCTTTTGTACTCTGATGTTTGTGGGATTATTTGGACCTTTGCTAGAAATGGTAAAGGGTATGTGCTTAGAGCCCGCGATGCTCTAGATTATGTTTGATAGTCATTCAAAAATAGATGGACCATATTATGTTTGGAATCCCACTTCACCTTCTATCTGTTTGATATGAAATTCAGAGCCGACCTAGCACTTAAGTAGGGTGAGAAGGCTTGAGTAGGAAAGGGCTACCCGTGGATAGAGTCGAGAACTCATCACGGCGTGGAGCCACCACTGAGTTAAACCTCACATGCACTATGCTAGGGTACGACGTCTGAGCTTCTGTTTCGTATTTTGTATTGATATGCTCCAAAATGTTTCCTATGCCATTGATATACTTCAAAATGCTTCACATACCATTGATATGTTCCGAAATGTTCCATTCGTCATTGATATGCTCCGGAACATTTCATACTCTATTGATATGCTCTAATTACTCTATGCTCCATCTGTTATGAACCAAATATGTTTGATTAAAATGTCATTTGTGATTTTGCATCTAATGATATTACGTCTATGAATTCTTATATTCTGCCTTGCATTTTGAAACTTGATCTCTTTGGAAATTATCCTCTTTTGACATGGATATGTTAGTCACTTGCTGAGCTTTATATGCTCACCTCGTTGTTGTCTAAATTTTTCAGGATAGCTTGTCGCTTGCTTAAATGTTATGATTGGGCTGAGGCAGTGGAAAGCTAAAAGATTTTGGGCAGATCTTTATTAGTATATATGTTTTTAGTTGTATAAGCACACAATGCATCTAATGAAATGTTGACCAAGAATCTAAACTTGTGGATTTTGTATAAGTTTAAAGGATCTCTCATGTTTAGGATTCTGGAATGTTAAGTTTAATTCGTGTAGTGATATGAACTTATGGTAAACGTTGGTTTTGTGACTGCGTAGACTTCCCCACTTGTGAATTTATGTTGTGGTTATTATTTTGATGATGAGTTCAGATTTTATGAATTATCGAGCGATGTATTGTATGTTTATAAACTGCACAGGGTTTATGAATTTGAGGATTATAGAGGTGAAATTTTGACTTGAATGTTTTCTTAGTGACCTCAAATGTTAGTTTGGATCCTGGAATGATTTGTTGAAAAATTTTAATATCATGGATAATTTTTGAGGGGCGTGACAACCCAACCCTACTAGGGTCCTATCAAGTCCACCCTCTCCAAATCAGCCTTGTTCTCAAGGCTAAGGTTCTATGAACTCAGGGAACCGGGTCTTCAACTTCTTATGTGATTCCCATGTGATGTCTTCAAGTGGTAAATTATTCCAATGTACCAGTACTTCAGTATAGGGACGTCGGCGATGCACCATGATTCTACGGTCGAGGATGGCTTGTGGTTGGGCTTGAATATCTCCATCGTCAGTGGTGTTGGGTAGTTGGATCTGGGATGACTCGTGTTCTCCCAACTTGGGCTTCATGCATAACTCGTGGAAGACAGGGTGAATTTTGGCATCCTCAGGCAATTTAAGTTTGTACGCCACGGCTCCAATACACTCTGTGATATGATAGGGCCCATAAAAACATGGGGATAGCTTCATGGAGGATCATGTGTTGATGGTGTCAGGAAAGGGGTCAGCACTAAGAGGGGGGGGGGGGGGGGGTGAATTAGTGCAGCAGAAAGATTACGTCGGTTCAAAAACTTCGTTTCGATTAAATTTGTTTCCGACAAAAAACCGCTTTATAAAGGTAATAACTTTGAAAGCGTATGGAAGAGAGTAGGCATAGTAAAATAAGTAAGGAGGTTTGCAGTAAAGATAAATTGCACAAATAGAAATGCAAACCATAGAACACGCTAATTTTATAGTGGTTTGGTCGTCGTGGCATATATCAATTCTATCAATTCCTTTTCCGTCGAGGCCACTGGCATCCACTATCGATCTTCCTTTAATAGGCAAAGATCAACCTCCTTCTTACACCCCTCTTCTCCTTTTCACAGGTTTAGGAGTTAACCTTTACAAGCACACACTCGTCCTAAACAGAATTCTAAACTTAGACTATAGGAGGGGATTTCTCTAGTGATTGCACTAGCATTTTCAAACTTTTAAATACTCTGTGCTTATGTATGTTAACCATGGATGAGAGGGGTATTTATAGGCCTCAAGTTGATTCAAACTTGTAGCCTAAAAATATCTCATCCTGGGTTTCCTGCGTTCGGGTGGTACCACCGCCTATGTTGGGCGGTACCATCGCTAGTGTCAGTCTGACATTGACACTGCACTGGGCAGTACCACCGCCTAGTCTAACGGTACTACCGCTTGACACTGGGCCACTGGGCGGTACCACCGCTGGCACCCTGCTAGGGGTGGTACCACCGCCTAGACTGGCAGTACCACCGCTTGACATAGTCTCAAAGATTGTGCCACGATAGTGCCATCTATTAGGTTATTGTTTGGGCCTTTCATTGGGTTCAGCACAGTTGTTACATGAGCCAATTGTTGAATCTCATATTTTGATTATGAAACCAATTGATAAGTGTTTATGATTTAATCTGCGTTTTGAGTGATGCAGGATGCTTCGATTAGGATGAGATATTTAAAGTAGGAAAAATCATGTTGGGCCGGGGGAAAACATGTCAGAAGATTGGATGTCGAGCCGATGGATCAGTCGACGTATCGATAGAAGGCTTCGAGCCATGGATTCGGGCATCGAACCAAGAAGATCAGATATTGCGCTAAGGATATCGGAGTTATGGAGTCAACTGGCTGATTGGGTAATAGGCCGCAAGAGAGGATGATGCGCCGAAGAATCGGACGAAGTGTCGAGGGACCAATGACATGCCAAACAACATGATTAATGCTTAGTATTAATTGTCTAGATCGAAGTGTGATTTTACATGTGCATGATTAACTATGATAGCAAGGCATAAAGCAAAATGAAGTCCTGAAGTCAAGGACGTGATTTCGTTGGGAGTTCTAGAGTTCGTCGGAAGTCCAAACGTTCATCGGAAGTTCTACAAGAACCAGCCGAGAAGTCCAGGAGCTTGCCAAAGAAGCTCATCAGAACTTGCCATGAAGATCATCGTGAAGTTCAGGAGCTTGCCGGGTGTCTACTGGAACATTGCCGAGAGATCGTCGAAAGTTCGCCGGAAGATCGCCGGAAGCTCATTGGAAGAAACTAGACTTACAGACTTGTTTAGCTTAGAATATGTCTTAGGAATCGTAGTTAGCATGTAATTGAGTTTGGATTTGGGCCAACCCAATTAGGGGCCAACTGGGCCCATGTAAGAACTATGTTGGGCCCAATGAAAAGGCCCAAACAATGCCCCAAGAGGTAACACCATCATGGTACAATCTCTGAGACTATGTCAGACGGTGGTATTACCGGTCTGGGCGGTGATACCACCCAGACACAACCTTCAAGAGGCTGCAGGTGGTGGTACCGCCCAGTGCAATGTCAGTGTCAGACTAACACTAGCGATGGTACCGCCCAGCACAAGCGGTGGTACCGTCCAGACCCAGGAAACCTAGGATGAGATGTTTTTAGGCTCTAAGTTTGAATCAACTTGAAGCCTATAAATATCCCTCTCATCCCTGGTTAAAAAATACAAGTATAGAGTATTTAAAAGTGAGAAAACACTATTGCAATCACTAGAGAAATCCTCTCCTATAGTCGAAGTTTAAAATTCTGTTTAGGAGGAGTGTGTGCTTGTAAAGGTTGTCTCCTAAACCTGTGAAAAAGAGAAGAAGAGTGTAAGAAGGAGGTTAATCTTTGCCTATTAAAGGAAGATCGATAGTGGATACCGATGGCCTCAACGGAAGAGGAATCGGTGGAGTGGATGTAGGTCACGATGATCGAACCACAATAAAATTGGCGTGTTCTCTGGTTTGCATTTCTATTTGTGTAATTTATCTTTACTACAAACCTCCTTACTTGTTTTACTATGCCTACTCTCTTCCATATACTTTCAAAGTTATTACCTTTATGAAATGGTTTTTCGTCGGAAATGGTTTTTATCGAATAAAGTTTTAATCGAGACATAATATTTTCGCTGCACTATTTCACCCCCCCCCTCTTAGTGTCGACTTGTTCCTAACTATTGGTATCAGAGCCTCATATTTCTCATTTGATTTAACACAAAAGAGAAATGGCTCTTTTCGGCTTTCAAGAGGGTCACTCTCTCATTCATCCTCCCTTGTTTAATGGGACGAACTACATATATTGGAAAACTCGAATGAGAGTTTTATTACTTTCGTTAGATTTGAATTTATGGAATATTATCGAAAATGATTTTCGAAGGTCTTCTCTTCTAATGAACAATTGAAATAATTTGGATAAGAAGACTTTTTCCTTAAATGCTAGAGCTATGAACACTCTATTTTGCACTTTGGATAAAACTGAGTTTAATCTGGTTTCTACTTACGAAATAATTTTTGAAATATGGCACACTCTCGAAATCACATACAAAGGCACGAGTAGAGTAAAAGATTCTAAAGTCAATCTATTAATGCACGATTTTAAACTATTTCATATGAAACCAAGCAAAACCATTGGAGGCATGTACACCCATTTTATGGATGTCGTCAATGGTTTAAAAGCACTTGGTAGAAGATTTTTGGATTTTGAACTTGTAAATAAAATTTTACATTATCTTAATAAGAATTGAGATTCAAAAGTAATGGCAATTCAAGAATCAAAAAATTTGAATACCTTTCCGATTGAAGAACTAATAGGGTCTTTAATGACCTATGAAATAATGTGCAATGCACGTGAAGAACTTGAGAACCACCTTCCAAAGGATAGGAAGGATTTCGGACTAAGAATAATTGAAGACCACTCGAGCATAAGCTCAAGTGATGGTGAACTTGAACTCCTCACTATTAAATTTAAAAAGTTCATTAAATAAAAATTAAAGAACAAAAAGAACACAACTACTTGCTATGATCGCAATAAAAAGAAAAAAGTACTTTGGGATGGAATGAGTACCTCCGAAGACGAGGAGCAAACCAACAAAGGCGAGGTGGCAAACTACGCTTTAATGATGAGGTAATCAAAATACCTTTAATTTATTTCGAAATTACATGATGCTTTTAATGAGTTATTTTTAATTTAATTTAATTATTTTTCTTAAAAATTACATGTTTTATGATAAATGAACAAAATGTTAGAATTAAATCTAGTGATTAATTTCTTGTATGGTATAAACAATTATGTGTATTATGATGGTTTTGTATTGCTATTCGAGTTTTGTTGGATAGCTTTCATATAAAAAATTTGAGCATACTTATATAAAATCAATCACATAAAAAGATAAATCAAATCTTTTGTCTAAAGAAATAATAATGTGTATCATATTGATTTCCGTATTGATTTTCAATTTTGATTGAAAATAATTTATATCTAATAAAACCATGCATGATGTCTTAATGAAAATGTTAAGAGGTTTGATATCATGCTTAATATGAAATTGTGCATACCTTGAAAACTTGAAACCATGTTTTAATGTCATGTCCAAAGTAGTGATACATAATGATCATACTTAATAAATTTATATTTTAAAATTATCCATGATGATTTTAGTGATTTATGGACTATCGATTTTTACCATAATGAAAGTAACTTTTTTGGTTTTAAAAATAATACATGTTTTTGATTTGACATAAATGATAAAGGCATGCTTATATGAAATCAATCACTTAAAATGAAACACATAAAAAGGAAAAAAATATTATCATTGGAATTAAAATAATGAATCTATTTAAAATATGAATTTTGTGAACCATGAAATTGATTTTGATAAATCAATTTGTATCATTTTTATGAATCTCTTAAAAGTGACTTTGTTGATTTAATAAGTTGAATGATTTGAAGATAAATGATGATTTTTCTCTTAATTATAACTTGTGATTTTTTTATATGAATCATCATCTTGATTTCTTGATATTTGATACATAAGATTTTTCTATGAATCAAGATTTTTCATACTATGATTCTTCTTGGTATTCACTAAAAAGGATGTATTCAAATTAACCATGATATGCTACTTGACACCTTTTAAGGTTTATGACTTGAATTTTATTATGTAAATTCCTTTGTATTTGTGGTTGTAAACCTCATGTAATAAGTAGAGCATTGATGTGAAAATTGTATTCTTCTACTCTACTTCTTCTTCTTGTTTACAACGACAAAAGGGGAAAGAAAATAACTAGCATCTCAAGAGAACCAAATTATTTCTAGTTTAAATGATAAACTTAGACATCTTGATTTCTCAAATTTTTGACTTGAATCTTATTTTTGAATCAAGAATATTTCCCTATCATTTCTTCTATATACAAAAGAAGAGATATGTCAAAAATCATGACATGATCTTTCATTTTTGATGATTGAAATAATGATTGGAATATTGATATAATTATACATAATGATTTGGTATTATGCATGCTATACTTCAACTTATGATAATGATGCATGCAATGATGAAATGTTTATGATAAAAAATTGTTTTGACATTCATGACTTGATTTTTCATCTTTGTTATTTTACGTTTGTCATGTATTGAAAATTGTTATAAATGAAAAAAGAGATACAAAATTATATTCTTCCATTCTTTTTTACAATGACAAAAGGGGAGATAGCTAGCTTGCACAAGTCAAGAAGATGTAAAAACTTGCTTGCACATCTAAAGAGAAGATGCAAATAGACTTCATGTAGCTTGCTTCATGTAAAACATTGTATCTTGCTAGCTTGTTATCTTGCATTATTTTTCAAAAACTTGCTAGCCTTCATACTTCAAAGAGAAGTAACACTTGTCAAATTGCTAGTTTGCATATTGTAAAATGATATAAAATCTGCTAGCTTCAATGTTCTAATTTGATGTAATACTTGCTAAATTTGCTAGCTTACAAATTGCATTGTTGATAAAACTTGATATTATGTTTATTATGCAATGACTTAAACTTGTATGTTTAAACACAATGATAGTGGTACTTCTCCTTTTTGTTGATGACAAAGGGGGAGAAGTATGATGTTATGCATAAGTTTATGATAACATGTTGTTTGGATTTTTGAATCCAAGAGTTTCTATCAATATTACATATTGATAGGGGGAGTTTGTTTAAACTCCAAGAGTTTAGGTAACTCCGTCATCAATTGGTTGTCATCATCAAAAAGGGGGAGATTATTGAATCTCAAATTTGATGATGAAACCAATTGATGAGTGTTTATGATTTAATCTACGTTTTGAGTGATGCGGGATGCTTCGATTAGGATGAGACAATTAAAGCAGGAAGAATTATGTTGGGCCGGGGGAAAACATGTCCGAAGATTGGACGTCGAGCCGGTGGAGTGGATGTAGGTCACGACGACTGAACCACTATAAAATTAGCATGTTCTCTGGTTTACATTTCTATTTGTGTAATTTATTTTTACTGCAAACCTCCTTACTTGTTTTACTACGCCTATTCTCTTTTATATGCTTTCAAAGTTATTACCTTTACGAAACGATTTTTTATCCGAAATGATTTTTATCGAATGAAGTTTTAATCGAGACGTAATCTTTCTGCTGCACTAATTCACCCCCCCCCCTCTTTGTGCTGACTCGTTCCTAACACCCAACTGGCCCCTAATTGGGTTGGCCCAAATCTAATCTCAATTATGTGCTAACTATGAATTCTAAGACATTTCCTAAACTAAACAAGTCTGTAAGTCTAGTTTCTTCTGGCGAGCTTCCGGCGATCTTCCAATGAAATTCCGATGATCTCTCGGCAATGTTCTAGCGGACTCCTGGCAAGCTCCTAGACTTCATGATGATCTTCTTGGCAAGTTCCGACGAGCTTCTCTGGCAAGCTCTAAGACTTCTCGGCTGGTTCCTATAAAATTTTCGACGAACGTCCAAACTTCCAACGAACTCTCAAACTCCCAACGAAATCACATTCTTGACTCTGGGACTTTATTTTGCTTTATGCCTTGCTATCGTAGTTAATTCTGCACATGTAAAAACATATTTCGATCTAGACAATTATTACTAAGCTTTAATAATGTTGTTTGGCATGTCATTTGTCCATCGACGCTTTGTCTGATTCTTCGGCGCATCATTCTCTCTTATGGCCTATTGCCTAATCGGCCAGTTGACTCCGCAACTTCAATATCCTTGGCACAATATCCGCTCTTTTTGGCCTGATGCCCAAATCTATAGCCCGAAGCCATCTATCGATATATCGACCGATCCTCCGGCCTGACGTCCAATCTTCTGACATGTTTTTCTCCAGCATAACATGATTCTTCCTGCTTTAATTATCTAATTATGATCAAAGCATCTTGTGTCACTCAAAATGTAGATCAAATCATAAATACTATCAATTGGTTTCATCATCAAAATACGAGATTCAACAGATGGAGAGTTGCTTATATGGCTGTAGGAGAAGATAAATCTAATATCCTATTGAAAATTCTCTTTTGCTTCGTTGTGTGTCGGCTTGCTGCTTTATTTTGGCTTGAGCGGTAGAGAGATTATCCTTTAGCAGTTGTAGGAGTTTGTCCCTGTTAATCAATTCTTGGTCGACCTAATCTACCTTGGTCGAGCCAATTACATACTTTGGAATCACAGGGGCCAACTAACAATATAGTGCTTCATAAGGGGCACATTTTGTAGATGAATGATATGTAGTATTATACCACCATTCGGCCCAGGAAAGCCATTTCGCCCACTCCTTTGGCTAGTCACTAGCGAAACACAGAAGGTACGTCTCTAAACACCTGTTCACCACCTCTGTTTGGCCGTCAGTTTATGGATAATATATTGTGCTCATCTTGAGTTTGGTGCCTTGTAACTGAAATAACTCTGTCCAAAATTTGCTAGTGAAGATCCTATCATAATCACTTACAATGGACCTTGGCATCCCATGCAGTTTAACAATATTTTCTATAAAAATCTGGGCAATGCTAGTAGTAGTGTAGGGATTTCGCACAGCACAAAAATGAGCATATTTCGTAAGTCGATCAACCACTACGAGAATTGTGCTTTTACCTTTGGAAGGTGGCAGCCCTTCGATGAAGTCTATGGAGATGTCAGTCCACACCGAGTCTGGTATAGGTAGTGGTTGTAGCTTCCTTGGACTTGCCACTGTTTCACCCTTGTGCTATTGACATATATCACATTATGCCACATATTTAGAAATAATTATTTTCATCCCTCTCTAATAAAAATTTTGCTTCACTCTTTTGTAGGTTCTCAGGAATCTGGAGTGCCCTGCTGAAGGTGTGGAGTGCATTTCATGTAGGATGATTTTGATGCAAGGGGAGTCGAGTATAAGCACAATGCAACCTTTGTAGCGTAGATCCCTCGAATCCCAAGTGTAGTGGGCTATTGCACTTGGATCCTCCTCCAATTTTTTTATGATGTTGCTGATCTCTAGATCATTCTTCCATTCTTCTCTAATATCCTCGAGGAAGCCGGTGGTAGGAAGGGAGATGGTTGAAAATTTAGCTTGCTCAGGTAGCCGTGAGAGTGCATCTGCAACAACGTTTTCTTTACCCCTTTTGTAAATAATTTCATAATCAAATCCTAGAAGTTTGGTTACCCATTTTTGCTACTCAAGGGATGATATCTTCTGCTCTAAAAGTACTTGAGGCTTCTATGGTCGGTTTTAATTTGAAATCATCGGCCGATTAGGTAGGGTCTCCACCTTGTTACTGCGTGCACAATGGCGAGCATCTCCTTATCATATATTGACATGTTTTGATGGGAGGGAGATAACGCCTTGCTGGTGTATGCGAGTAGTCAACCATCTTGTATGTGAACAACTTTAATTCCGACTCTAGATGTGTCGGCCTCAATGATGAAGGGTCGGTTGAAATCTGGTAGCACTAGCACCGACGTCATCGTCATGGCTACCTTAAGTTTGTCATAGACAGCGAAGGCTTTGTCCGACCATTAGAAGATATCTTTTTTCAAAAGAGAAGTGACGGGTGCACTGATCTTTCCATAGTCCTTGACAAATTTTTGGTAGTAACTCGTTAGTCCTAGAAACCTGCGCAGTGATTTCACATTTGTAGGTTTCGGCCAGCCTTGCATTGCTTCAATTTTTATTGGGTCTACCACCACTCCTTTTGATATTATGTGCCCAAGGTACCCTATTTTTTGTTGGAGAAAACTGCACTTTCGCTACTTAACAAAAAGAGTATTCTCCCGAAGGATCATCAAAACAACCCATAAATACTGAGAGTGAGTTTCAAGAGAATGGCTATAAATGGAAATATCATCGAAAACTACTAACACAAATTTACGAAGTAATCTCTAAAAAAATATCATTCATGAGACTTTAAAAGGTTGAAAGAGCATTAGTGAGTCCAAAAGGCATTACCAAGAATTCATAATGATCGTCATGTGTGCGAAATGCAGTTTTTGAAATGTCATCTTCACATACCCGAATTTGGTGGTAATCAGATCGAAGGTCCAACTTCATGAAGACTCGAGCTCCTTTTAACTCATCAAGAAGTTCATCCACCACTGGTATTGGGTACTTGTCCTTGACGGTGATGCCATTTAAAGCTGGTAGTCGATGCATATCCGCCAAGTTCCATCCTTTTTACGTACAAGTAGCACCGGTGCGGAATAGGGGCTACAACAAGGCCGAATCACCACTGTTTCAAGCATCTACTTTATAATATTTTCAATTTCATCCTTTTGGATATGAGGATAATGGTACGATCGAGTGTTCGCTGGTGGCTTGCCTAAAAGGATTGGAATCCGATGGTCTTGTTGCCGAGTAGGAGGAAGACCGCGCGGCTCAATAAAAATGTCAGAAAATTCAGCAAGCAATTGGGCGAGATTTTGATCTTTAATTTCTATTTTCTTCCCCTCTAGTTGCTACTGGAGATGCATAAAAAAAACCACCATTTACCTTGTATAAAACTTTCTCTATTCGTTGTGTCGAAACGGTGGTTACATTGCTTCCGCGCTTCCCGCGTAGAATGATCTGTTTGCCTTTGCAGTAGAATTTTATAATTAACATAGAAAAGTTCCAAGAGACATCACCTAGTATAGTCCGCCATTCTATGCCAAGCATGGCCTCATAGTCATCAATTGGAAGGAGGAAGAAGTCAGTGATAATTTTTTGGTCTTGTAGTAATAGTTTCACCTGTGGGCATCTTAGGTCGCACTTTAGGATTCTACCGTCGGTGACCTTTACATCGAACTTGCTGCAACCTTCGATATGAAACACCATCTGAGTAGCAACCTTACTATTTAAGAAGTTATTAGGGCTGCCCGTGTTGATGAGAACAGTGATCAGTTGTTGCTTGAGAAGGCCTCCAACTTTCATCGTTTACGGGTTTGAGTAGCCAGCTAGCACATGTACCATAAAGTCGGTCGGTTGTGGCTCTTCTTCCACATCTTCTTCTTCATGTTCAAGGCTCTTTTTTGGATGTTCAATGACCTCTTCTTCTATTGGTTCAATCATAAGAAGTCTCCCTTTTTTACAGCGATGCTTGCGGCTCCATGGCTCGTTGTAATGTCAACATAACCCCTTCGTAGATCGCTCTCAAAGCTCTTCTCTTGTCAACCTTTTGTTAGGATCAGAGCGGCACTAAGAGGGGGGGGGTGAATTAGTGCAGCGGATTAAAACTTCGATTTTGGCAAATCTTTCGATATGATAAAAACCGAACTTGAAAAGCTTAACTTAAACGTGTGTTCGTAAAGGTATGCAGCAAAGGTAATGAGGAAATAAAGCACGTAAGAAGGTTTGCAGTAATGTAAATAGCGATAATAAAATGCAAACCAGAGATCACGCCGATTTTAAAGTGGTTCGGTCAAATGACCTACATCCACTTGCGAGGCCCTCTTCGATGAGGCTCCCACCTTCCACTAGCAAATCTCTTGAAGGGGAAGGGCAAATACCCCTCTTACAACTTTTTACAAGCGGTTCACACTCTTATAAATTTTTAGCAAGAAAGAAGGAGGTAAACACTCTAGCAAATTGAAAACAAGACTTGCTAAGACTTTTCTAAGACCTTTCTCTCAATCAATTGCCTCTCAAAAGTTGTTCTCTCAGCTGAGAATTGAGGGGTATTTATAGGCCTCAAGAGGATTCAAACTTGGGCTCCAAAATTTGAATTCTCTTTGGTTCCCAATGCTGGCGGTGCCACCGCCTATTAGTGTCTAACACTGACAGTGTACTGGCGGTGCCACCGCTGGACCTCTCGGGTGCTGGGCGGTGCCACCACTCAGTCCAATGGTGCCACCGCTTGGTTCTCGGGTTCTAGGCGGTACCACCGCCTAATCTGGTGGTGCCACCGCCTACTCTATTTTAGCTCACTGGTTGGGCTCCAAACTTGGCCCAAACTAGTCCGAACTCGGGCCCAATTGGCCCCTGCTTGAGTTATAGGATTAACACCTAATCCTAACCCTAATTAACATACTAACTACGAATTTAAAGACATTTTCAAAGCTATTATAAAGTCCGCAAGTCAAGACTTTTTCCGGCGAACTTCCGACGGTCTTCCGACGAACTCTCGGAAACCATTCTACGGACTCCCGGCAAGCTCCTAGACTTTACGATTTGATCTTGGCAAGTTCCAATGAGCTTCTTCGGCAAGCTCCGATCTTTCTCGGTGTGCTCCGCGAACTTCCAACGAACCTTCCGGCGAGCTTCTGAAAAACCCTTCGGCAAGCTCCCTACTCATTCTCGGCTAGTTCCGGCAGCATTCCCGATGAACCTTCGGACTTTCGTCGAACTCACAACAAATCCTTCGCGCTTGACTCCGACACTTTGTTTCGCTTTATGTCGTCGTCGTTATCGTAGTTAATCCTGCACACACAAGCCAAAACTCTACTCCGATCTAGACAATTATTACAAAGCAAATTGACATTCTGTTGCCCGGCACGTCATTGGTTGGCGCTTCGTCCGATTCTTCAGCGCATCGTCCTCTCTTGCAGCTTGTTACTGTTAGGATCAAGAGCACTAAGAGGGGGGGGTGAATTAGTACAGCGGAAAACCTTCTACGATTAAAAAAAATGTTTGTTCGATAAAAGTGATTTCAGTAAGAAAGCCGATTCGTAAATCACTTTACCTTTTGATTAAGTGAGATGCAGCAAAGATATAAATGCAGTTTGCAGTTATAGTTCAAATCAGATAGTAGGCGCAAACTGAAATATGATATTCGTACGAAAAAAACTAATTTACGTCTAAATGCTGATTCGTAAATCACTTGATTAAGTGAGATGCCGTTAAAGCAAGGATATAAAGGTAGTTTGCAGTTATGATAGAAATCAAAACGTAAGCGCAAACTGAAATATGATGATAGTACGATAAAGCTGATTTACGTCTAAACGCCGATTTGGAAAATACAAAGCTTGAAACCCAATCGTATATGCGTAGAAAGCCATAAGCTTTTGAGGAGGTTTGTAGTAAAGATAATATGCTCAAAGTAAATGCAAACTGAGATTTAGAATGGTTCGGTCAATCTTGACCTACTCCACTTTTGGCTTCCTCCACTGACGAGGTCACCGACGTCAACTAGAGGCCTTCCTTCAATAGGTGAAGGCCAACCACCCTTTTACAATTTCACTCCTTTTGACGGGCTTAGGAGACAACCCTTACAAAATTTCCTTTCCTCTCTTAACAGATTAGAACTTGGAAGAAAAGAGGAAGAAGAACTTTCAACTAATACAACACTTTTGAGCTCTAAAAATCACAAAGTAAAATTAGAATTTCGGTGGTTTCTGGGTGCCCTTTCAGTGCTGAAAGGGTGGGGTATTTATAGGCCCCAACCCAGTTTGAATTTGGAGCTCAAAACGGTTAATTCCCGGAATTCCGGGATGCAACCGCCTGACTGAGGCGGTTGCACCGCTTGGCAGAGCTCGAAGACTGAGCCTCTGGGCGGTGCCACCTCTGTCAGGGGCGGTTGCACCTCTCTGCCAGAGCTCGAAGACCGAGCTCAGGTGGTTGCACCTCCTGACTGGGGCGGTTGCACCGCCTGCCAGAGCTCGAAGACCGAGCTCAGGCGATGCTACCTCTTGTCAAGGGAGGTTGCACCGCCCAGTCTCGCTCGGAGACTGAGCCCAAGCGGTGCTACCTCCTGGCTGGGGCAGTTGCACTGCCCAGTCTCCCTAGGAGACTTAGCCCAAGCAGTGCTACATCCTGGCTTGGGCGGTTTAACCGCCTGGCAGAAATCAGGGTCCGAATGGGTTGATCCATTCGGCCCAATTTGGGTTTTTCAGGGGCCCAATTGCCCCAAGATTAAGTTAATGGGATCACCTCCCATTTCCAACTTAATTATTGTGCTAACTACAATATTTCCTAAGACATTTACTGCAACTTGCTCCGGTGCATCAATCGCTTCTTCCAGCGAGCTTCCGACGAACTTCCGTCGATCAACCGATGAACCCTCGGTGATGCTCCTGCGGACTTCCGGCAAACTCCTGGACTTGCAACGATCCACTTGGAGAGTTCCGACGAGCTTCTTTGGCAAGCTAATGGACTTCTTGGATTTGTTCCCGCAGAACCTCCGACGACTGTCCGAACTTCCGTCGAACTCTCGAACTCCCAACGTGATCATTGTCTTGACTCCGGCGCAACTCCTGCTGCATATCTTATTTTCATTGTAGTTAATCCTGCACACTTATCTCAACATATAGATTAGATAACAAATAACAATTGACTTCATCATCAAAATCCGAGATTCAACAATCTCCCCCTTTTTAATGATGACAATCAATTGATAATGGAGTTAACCTTAACTTCCCCTGTCTATATGCCATACTTGAGATAAGTCATTCTTAAATTCAAAACCTTTGAATTCAAGAGACATATTGATAAGTTAAAATCATTTAAACTTATCAATACTCCCATCATGATTCTCATCATGATGTATCTCTCTGAAGATGATGCCAAGGCTTGACATTCATTTTTGAAATTTTACATTACAAGTTTGAATGATGGTAATAGTAGCAATTTATCATATTATAAGATATCAACATGTAAAACTGCGAAGTAAGATTTTGATATAATTAAATGATACAAACAAGGCATAATACAAATTATAGCAATCATAACATCAATTCATATATCTCTTGGTGTTGCAAGCATGGCATTAATACTCATATATTTCTCCCCCTTTGTCATCAACAAAAAGCTTGGTAATTGTGATACCAGGAGAACAATATAAGCGAATTTTGAGCATAAGTGTGATGCCTTTACTAGGTTCATGTCATTTTCAATAGTGAGTCAATTATGCAACCATGACATGGAGATATCAATTCTGTTTTTATCCCGCATCTCCACCATCTATTTGTGAGTTTACTTTAAATGAAGTTAAAATTGATGAGAGATTAAATCTTGCTTCATTTTCACAAGGATCAAGATATGTATTAGAAACGAATCCTTGTTAGTAAAAACACTATCATTCATATAATTAGGAATCATTTTATTAAATCCATTTCTTTAAAGAATATTCTTCACATAGGTGTATGAGAGATGTATTTCATATGTCAACAATGATGATAATTAAACTCGTTATGATGTATGCTTTTTTAAGTCCGGAAGAGGATAATGTATCGAGAAACTCCGATTTTTAAGAGAATCCGAAAATGAAATTAAGACTTTCATGCATTCGGACGAGACTGTGCTATTGATTTTCAAATATTATCATGAAGACAAAACATGCTTATCATCATGGAAATTTTTATATTCATACACATAATTTCTAACATGTAATTATGTAAAATCATCATAGCAATTAAGTGAAATTGATCAATCAATCAATAAAGTCTGAAAAATAATTTCAACAAGTTTATGTATTCGAACACATCAACATTCCTAATTCTCTTCTTATGAAATCAAATTGTTCTTCACTTAGAGGTTTTGTAAAAATATCAGCTAGTTGATGTTTAGTATCAATGAACTCTATGATTACATCATGATTAGTAACATGATCTCGTATAAAGTGATGTCTAATATCAATATGTTTTGTTCTTGAGTGTTGTATAGGATTCTTTGTTAAACATATTTCACTTGTGTTATCACATTTAATGGGAATATTTTTAAGATGAACTTTATAATCTTCTAAGGTGTTTTTCATCCATACAACTTGTGCACAACATGCACTTTCTGCAATATATTCAACTTCGGTTGTTGATAGTGCAACCAAATTTTATTTCTTAGATGACCAGGAAACAAGGGCATGTCCTAAAAATTGACATGTTCCTGATGTGCTTTTTCTATCTAGTCTACAGCCAGCAAAGTCCGCATCAGCATAAGCAATTAACTCAAGATTCTCAGATTTTGGGTACCATAATCCTAGATTTGTGGTACCATTAAGATATCTAAGTATTCTTTTAACTGCTTTGAGATGAGATATCTTAGGGTTTGATTGAAATCTAGCACAAAGTCCTACACTGAACATGATATCTGGTCTAGTTGCAGTGAGGTAAAGTAAACTTCCTATCATGCCCCTATAAGTTTTTTGATCGAAGTTTTCTCCACTTTCATCAATTTCTAACTTAGTGGAGGTGCTCATATGAGTGTTAATAGCTTTTGAGCTATTCATATTAAACATTTTTAGCAAATTCATAGCATATTTAGTTTGACTAATAAAGATGCCATTGCTTAGTTGTTTGATTTGTAAGTCTAAGAAGAATGTTAATTCTCCCATTAAACTCATTTCGAATTCATGGCTCATAGTTTTAGCAAAAGATTCACAAAGAGATTCATTTGTAGAACCAAAGATAATATCATCAACATAAATTTGAACAATGAGAAAATTATTTTCAAAATTCTTGATGAATAATGTAGTATCAACCTTGCCTTTTATGAAATTATTTTCAATGAGAAAAGAACTAAGTCTCTCATACCAAGCCCTTGGAGCTTGTTTTAAACCATAAAGAGCTTTAGTTAATCTAAACACATGATTAGGGAGACTATTATTTTCAAATCCAGGAGGTTGTTCAACATAGACTTCTTCGGAAATAAAGCCATTAAGAAAAGCAGTTTTAACATCCATTTGAAACAACTTAAAATTATTACTACTAGCGTAGGCAAGGAGCATCCTTATGGCTTCTAATCGAGCCACAGGAGCGAAGGTTTCTTCGTAATCGATACATTCTTCTTGGTTGAAACCTTGGGCCACTAATCTAGCCTTGTTTCTAACCACGATACCATATTCATCTTGCTTGTTTCTAAAAACCCATTTAGTACCAATAACTAAATGATCATTTGGCCTAGGAACCAGCTTCAACACCTCATTTCTCTCAAATTGATTTAATTCATCTTGCATTGCGATAATCCATGAATCATCTTTCACGGCTTCGTTAACACATTTGGGTTCAATTTGGGAGAGAAAAGCGGCATTGGAACAAAAGTTTTTAAGAGAAGAACGTGTTTGAACCCCCTTTGATGTGTCTCCTAAGATTAGCTCCTTAGGATGAGTATCTACATACTTCCAATCCTTGGGTAAGGATGTTTCGGAAGTGGACGCATCCAAGTTGCTAGTTGGAGACATGGTTTCATTTAAATTCAAGGAATCAAAATTAACATCATCATCAAAATCGTTTTTCCTGATTTCGGAAATCTCATTGAAAACAACATGAATGGATTCTTCAATAATTAAAGTTCTTTTATTGAAGATACGAAAAGCTTTATAAACCGAAGAATAACCAAGAAAGATTCCTTCATCGGATTTAGCATCAAATTTTCCTAAGTTATCTTTTTCATTCAAGATAAAACACTTACACCCAAAGACTTTAAAATATGAAACATTGGGTTTTTTGTTGTTCCATAACTCATAGGGAGTTTTGGTGAGTAAGGGTCTTACTAGAACTCTATTCAAAATATAGCATGCAGTGTTTACGGCTTCGGCCCAAAAATATTTGGGTAAGCTATGTTCATTCAACATGGTTCTTACCATTTCTTGTAAATTTTGATTTTTTCTTTCTACTACTCCATTTTGTTGAGGATTTCTTGGAGTAGAGAAATTATGGTTGTATCCATTGAGTTCACAAAATTCTTGGAAATCATGGTTTTGAAATTCACCACCGTGATAACTTCTAATTAACGAAATCATAGAACCCTTCTCATTTTGAACAAGTTTACAAAACTTGGTAAAATATCTAAAGCATTTATTTTTCTGTTTTAAGAAGTAAGTCCATGTGTATCTGCTATAGTCATCCACAATGACGAAGGCGTATTTGCTACCTCCTAGGCTTGATGTAGAGATTGGTCCGAACAAGTCCATATGGATCAATTGTAAGGGCCTAGAGGTGCGTATTTGATTCTTAGATTTGAAACTACCCTTAATTTGTTTACCTAATTGGCAAGCATCACATACATTATCTTTGATGAACTTGATATGAGGAATTCCTCTTACAAGTTCTTTAGATGATATTTGAGTAATTAGTTTCATGCTAGCATGACCTAATCTTCTATGCCATAGCCAAGCATCCTCATTCAAAACCGAAAAACACATTTCATTACACAAATCGTTGATGTCAATAGTGTATACGTTATTTTGTTTTAATGCAATCATAGACGTGTTTTTGTGTGGTTTTTCAATGATGCAAGCATTAGATTCGAATCTGACAATATATCCTTTATCACATAATTGACTAATGCTCAAGAGGTTATGTTTTAAACCATCAACTAACAAAACATCTTCGATAAAGAAGTTGGATTTGTTACCTATGGTTCCTTTGCCAATGATTTTACCCTTGTTGTTGTCTCTGAAGGTGACAGCCTTCGTCTATGCTAGTGAGCTTAGAGAATTGAGATGGATCTCCGGTCATATGCCTTGAGCATCCACTATCAACGTACCATCTCTTGCTCCTAGCTTGCGATAGTATAGGTTTCTACAAAAAAGGATGATCTTTAGGTACCCATTTGCTTTTGGGTGCCTCAAAAATAGATCTACATTTTTTATCATGTTGCATAGAATTTATCATCATTCCTTTAGGAACCCAAATTAATCTGTTCGGACTAATTTTCTTGAATGGACAATAATGCATTTTGTGTCCAAGTTTGCAACAAAAGTTGCATTTGCTTTGGTGTCGAACATGTAAGATGGGTCCTTTTATGAAGGTGGTTGGATTTTGGTGAGGACTTCTCACAAATCCGATTCCATTTCTTTTGGGAACGTGACCCTTATTTGCAAGGATCATGTTCAAGGACTTGCTACCAACCTCGAATTTCTTCAAGGTGACCCTTATTTGCAAGGATCATGTTCAAGGACTTGCCTTTTATGCATGAACCTAAACTATCATGATATTCAGTTTTTAACTTATCGAAATTACAAGTAAGACAATCATGCTCCTTTTTTAGCAATTTGTATTTTCTACTAATAATCTTGCATTCATCAAATAAGTCATGGAAGGCATTTAATAATTCATCAAATGATAAATATGCATCTATTAAATTCGTTACCTCCTCTCCGATGGCCGTTAAGGCGTAATGAGCAACTTGCTCGGTGTTGGACTCCTCTTCTTCGGACGCGCTCGAGTCATCCCACGTTGCTTTGAGCGCCTTCTTCTTTGATGTTCTCTTTTTGACTTGGGGACAATCACTTTTGTAGTGTCCCAGCTTTTTGCACTCGTAACAAATAACTTGGTCCTTCTTGGGTTCAAGTTTATTTTTTGTGTTATTCTTAAACTTGTTTCTTTTAATAAATTTTTTAAATTTTCTTGTTAGAAGTGCCACGTCATCGTCATAGTCCTCATCACTTGAGTTTTCTCTCAAGTGGTCTTCTAAAGTTCTGAGTGTCATATCCTTCCTGTTCTTTGGAAGGATGTCTTCTTGCTCTTCATGAGCTTTACAAGTCATCTCGTAGGTCAATAATGACCCGATTAGTTCTTCAAGAGGGAAGTTGTTTAGATCTTTCGCCTCTTGAATAGCAGTGACTTTAGGATCCCAACTCTTAGGAAGGGATCTTAGAATCTTATTTACGAGCTCAAAATCCGAAAAACTTTTTCCGAGTCCTTTTAGACCGTTGACGACATCCGTGAAACGGGTAAACATGTCGCCAATAGTCTCACTCGGTTTCATCCGGAAAAGTTCGAAAGAACGTAACAAAAGATTGATTTTTGACTCTTTCACTCTACTTGTGCCTTTGTGAGTCACTTCGAGTGTGTGCCAAATATCAAATGTAATTTTACAAACCGAAACACGGTTGAACTCGTTTTTATCAAGTGCACAAAATAAGGCATTCATAGCCTTTGCATTAAGAGTGAAAGCCTTCTTCTCCAATTCATTCCGATCATTGGAAGAGAAGACTTCGAAAATCTATTTTCGATAAGATTTCAAAGTTCAAAATCCATAGAAATAAGAAAGATCCTCATTCCGGTCTTCCAATAGGTGTAGTCCGTCTCATTGAATATGGGTGGACGTGTAATAGAATGGCCCTCTTGGTTTCCGGCATATGCCATCTCTCTTGGGTTTTAATCCATTTGAGAGTTAACCCCGCTCTGATACCAATTGTTAGGATCAAGAGCACTAAGAGGGGGGGGGTGAATTAGTGCAGCGGAAAACCTTCTACGATTAAAAAAAAATGTTTGTTCGATAAAAGTGATTTCAGTAAGAAAGCCGATTCGTAAATCACTTTAACTTTTGATTAAGCGAGATGCAGCAAAGATATAAATGCAGTTTGCAGTTATGGTTCAAATCAGATAGTAGGCGCAAACTGAAATATGATATTTGTACGAAAAAAACTGATTTACGTCTAAATGATGATTCGTAAATCACTTGATTAAGCGAGATGCAGTTAAAGCAAGGATATAAAGGTAGTTTGCAGTTATGATAGAAATGAAAACAAAAGCGCAAACTGAAATATGATGATCGTACGATAAAACTGATTTACGTCTAAACGCCGATTTGGAAAGTGCAAAGCTTGAAACCCAATCATATATGCACAGAAAGCAGTAAGCTTTTGAGGAGGTTTGTAGTAAAGATAATATTCTCAAAGTAAATGCAAACCGAGATTTAGAGTGGTTCGGTCAATCTTGACCTACTCCACTTTTGGCTTCCTCCACCGACGAGGTCACCGACGTCAACTAGAGGCCTTCCTTCAATAGGTGAATTTCCTTTCCTCTCTTAATAGATTAGAACTTGGAAGAAAAGAGGAAGAAGAACTTTCAACTCATACAACACTTTTGAGCTCTAAAAATCACAAAGTAAAATCAGAATTTTGGTGGTTTCTAGGTGCCCTTTTAGTGCTGAAAGGGTGGGGTATTTATAGGCCCCAACCTAGTTTGAATTTGGAGCTCAAAACTGTCAATTCCCGAAATTCCGAGATCTAACAATTGTACCGCCTAGTAGAGCTCGAAGACTGAGCCTCTGGGCGGTGCCACCTCCTGTCAGGGGCGGTTGCACCTCCTGCTAGAGCTCGAAGACTGAGCTCTAGCGGTGCCACCGCCTGACTGAGGCGGTTGCACCGCTCAGCCAGAGCTCGGAGACCGAGCCCAAGCGGTGCCACCTCCTATCAGGGGAGGTTGCACCGCCCAGTCTTGCTCGGAGACTGAGCCCAGGCGGTGCCATCGCCTGGCTTGGGCAGTTCAACCGCCTGGCAGAAATCAGGGTCCGAATGGATTGATCCATTCGGCCCAATTTGGGTTTTTCAAGGGCCCAATTGCCCCAAGATTAAGTTAATGGGATCACCTCCCATTTCCAACTTAATCATTGTGCTAACTACGATATTTCCTAAGATATTTACTGCAACTTGCTCCGATGCATCAATCGCTTCTTCCGGCGAACTTCCGTCGATCATCCGATGAACCCTCGGTGATGCTCCTACGGACTTCCAACAAACTCCTGGACTTGCGACGATCCACTTGGCGAGTTCCAACGAGCTTCTTTGGCAAGCTCATGGACTTCTCGGATTTGTTCCCGTAGAACCTCCGACGACTGTCCGAACTTCCGTCGAACTCTCGAACTCCCAATGTGATCATTGTCTTGACTCCGGCGCAACTCCTGCTGCATATCTTATTTTCATCGTAGTTAATCCTGCACACTTATCTCAACATATAGATTAGATAACAAATGACAATTGACATCATCATCAAAATCCGAGATTCAACAGTTGCTTATGAAGTTTTTTGTATGAGATGAACACTTTTAAGAATGAGGATTTGATTTCATATGAATATTTTGATCCTTATGAAAATTGAAGCATGATTTAATGAAACTCTTTTATCATTTTTGATTTGATTCAAATCATTTCACAAAGTTGGTTCTCAATGGATTTCTTCCTTACTTTCCTCTTCTTCATGCAAAATTATGATGATAAGGGGGAGAAGTTGTTGGAATCTATCATTTTAATGTTGATAACATCTAATGATGAGAACTTTTGTGTGTGAAACTTGCTTGAATTGTTTTTTACCATACTTGCATTGTTGAATTGTTCTCCATTTTGTTGATAACAAATGGGGAGAAATAATACCAAAATGTGGTAAATTGATGACAAATGTATGCAATGTATTTCATCATATATACTTGAAATGGTTGCTTGATAAATTTCTTTCATTATGATAAGATATATAGAGCTTCACTTGATATTTTGTAATTGATATCTTGCCATAGAATGATGAATTGCTATCTTTGTCATCTTTCATATTTGAAATATCATACTTGAAAAATGGATGTCATGCCTAGATATCATTTTGAGAATATTAGATCATGATAGGAATCATGATGTGTTTTGATAAGTTTAAATGAACTTAACTTATCAATTTGTTTCTTGAATTCAAAGGCCTTGAATTCAAGAATGTCTTTTCTCAAGTATAGCATATAGATAGGGGGAGTTAAGGTTAACTCCGTCATCAATTGATTATCATCATCAAAAAGGGAGAGATTGTTGAATCTCAAATTTTGATAATGAAGACAATTGTAAATTGTTTGATCTAATCTATATGTTGAGAAAAGTGTGCAGGATTAACTATGATGGCAGTAAGACATAAAGCAGGTGTTATGCCGGAGTCAAGATCGAAATCTTATTGGGAGTTCGAGAGTTCGACGGAAGTTCTACGGGAACCAACCGAGAAGTCCAAGAGCTTACCATAGAAGCTCATCGGAACTCACTAAGAAGATTGTCATAAAGTCCAAGAGCTTGCCGGGAGTCTGCCGGAACATTGCCGAGAGTTTGTCGGATATTCGCTGGAAGTATGTCGGAAGCTCGCCGAAAGAGCAATTGGTGCACCGAAACAAGAAGCACCATAAATTGTGTCTTAATTATCATAGTTAAAGCATAAATTAAGTTAGGAGGTAATCCCAGTAACTTAATTATGGGCCAATTGGGCCCTTAACAGGGCTGAATTGGGTCGAATTGAGCACCCAATTCAGCCCTTGAAAATATGGCCGGCGGTGGCACCGCCTAGAAAGTAGTGCCCCTGGATTCCTAGGTAGTGGTACTACCAGCAACAGTGCTGCCAGCGGTGGTACCACCCTTGTTCGGTGGTGGTACCACCCAGGGTCATATCAGCGATAGTAGTACCGCCCAATAACGGCGGTGGTACCGCCAGTACCCTGGATTCCTGGGATATGACACTTTTTGGCTCCAATTTTGAAGCCATTAGGGCCTATAAAAATCCTACCCTTTTCTGCATGAAAGGACACAAAACATATTGGCATAATCTTGAGTTCTTGAGTCTTAAAGTATTGTAAAAGTTAGAGTCCTCCTCCTTCATCTCTTAGCCTTATAACCATCTAAGAAAGACAAGTGAGACTTATAAGGGTTCATCTCCTAAACCCGGGAAAAGGAGAAAGTGCTGTAAAGAGGTGTTCGGTCTTCACTTATTGAAGAAATGCCTTTAGTGGACGCCGAAGACCTCGTCAGAGGAGGAATCTGAAAGTGGATGTAGGTCACATTGACCGAACTGTTAGGATCAAGAGCACTAAGAGGGGGGGGGTGAATTAGTGCAGTAGAAAACTTTCGACATTAACTTCGTCAAATCTCTCGTACGATAAAAACTGTTTCTGAAGTAAAATTGATTTTGGAAACATAGCTTGAAAGCATACGTAAATGTATTGAAGGCAGTAAGCTATTGAAGTGGTTTGCAGTAAGGTAATAGTAGGAAACAAAATGCAAACCAGAGAAGCTGGGAGTTTATAGTGGTTTGGTCAATCGTGACCTACATCTACTCCTCCGATTCCTCTTCCTTTGAGGCCACCAGCATCCACTAACGATCTTCTTTTACTAGGCGAAGATCAACCTCCTTCTTACACCCCTCTTCTCCTTTTATCGGGTTTAGGAGACAACCCTTACAAGCACTCACTCTCCTTTATTAAACAGAATTCTAACCCTTAAGCTAGAGGAGGGAAATTCTAGAGATTGTAGCAGAGTTTTCTCTCTTTTAATCTCTTTGTGCTTGTGTGTTTTACCCAAGGATGGGAGGGGTATTTATAGGCTCCAAACTGGTTTGAATTTGGAGCTCAAAAATGTCATCTCCTGGATTTCCGAGGTCCTAGCGGTACTACCTCCTGACTGGGGCGATACAACCGCTTAGCATCTCAAAGACTGAGCCTCTGGGTGGTTCCACCGCCTGACAGGGGCGGTTGCACCGCCTGCTAGAGCTCGGAGACCGAGCTCAGGCGGTTCCACCACCTATCAGGGGCGGTTGCACCGCCCAGTCTCACTCGGAGACTGAGCCCAGGCGGTGGCACCGCCTACCTGGGGCGGTTGCACCGCCCAGCGTTCCTAGGAGACCATCTCCTAGGCGGTGCCACCACCGACCCTAGCGGTGCCACCGCCTGGCAAGAATTCTGGTCCGAATGGGTTGATCTATTCGGCCCAATTTGGGTCTATCAAGGGCCCAATTGCCCCAGATTAAGTTAATGGGATCACCTCTCATTCCTAACTTAATCTACATGCTAACTACGACATTTCTTAAGACATTTACTGAAGCTTGCTCTAGTGCGTCAATCGCTTCTTCCGGCGAGCTTCCGGCGAACTTCCGTCGATCATCCGATGAACCCTCGATGATGCTCCTGCGGACTTCTGGCAAACTCTTGGACTTGTGACGATCCACTTGGCAAGTTCCGATGAGCTTCTTTGGCAAGCTCCTGGACTTCTTGGATTTGTTCCCGTAGAACCTCCGACGACCGTCCGGACTTCCATGGAACTCTTGAACTCCCAACGTGATCATAGTCTTGACTCCAGCGCAACTCCTACTGCATGTCTTACTTCCATCATAGTTAATCCTGCACATGTAAAACTTTGATCGAGACAATTAATCCTAAGCAATTAACTAAGTTGTCCGGCATGTCTTTGGTCCCTCAATGCTTTGTCCGATTCTTCGGCGCATCATCCTCTCCTGTGGCCTATTGCCCCATCGGCCAGTTGACTCCGCAACTCCGATATCCTTGACACAATACCTGCTCTTCTTGGCCCGATGCTCGAGTCCATGGCCCGAGGCCTTCTGTCGATACGTCGATCGATCCACCGGCCCGACATCCAATATTCTGACATGTTCCTCCGGCACAACATGATTTTTCCTGCTTTAATTGTCTCATCCTAATCGAAGCATCCTGCGTCACTCAAAACGCAGATTAAAACATAAACATATATCAAGTGGTTTCATTATCAAAATACGAGATTCAACAATCTCCCCCTTTTTGATGATGACAACCACTTGATGATAGAGTTAACCTTAACTCCCGGAGTTTAAACAAACTCCCCCTATCAATATGCCATATTGATAGAAACTCTTGGATTCAAAAATCCAAGCAACATGCCATCATAAACTTATGCATAACATGTCATGTCATCAACATACTCCTCCCCCTTTGTCATCAAAAAAAAGAAGTACAACTATTCTTGTGTTTATGATATAAGTTTAACTCATTGCATGTAAAACATAATATCAAGTTTTATCATCATGCAGTTTTGAAGCTAGAAAATTTAGCAAGTGTTACATCATGCTTAGAACATTCAAGTTATCAAGTTTTAGATATGCAAGTTTTACAACGTACAAGATAGCACTTTTGCTTCTTTTTGAGATAGCAACTTCTACATCGTGCAAGCTAGCAAATTAGAGATGTTCAAGAAGGCAACTCTTACTTCTTGAAATATGTAAATTTTGTCAACTTTGCTAGATGCGCAAGTTAGCATGTTTTGCTTCTTGAGATATGCAAGATAGCACTTTTGTAATTTTTGTTTCTTAAGATATTCAAGATAGCAAGCTCTACATCTTGCAAGCTAGCAATGTTACAACATTTTAGAACATGCAAGCTAGCAATTTAGAGATGTTCAAGAAAGCAACTCTTGTTTCTTGAAATATGTAAGTTTGCTAGATGTGCACATTAGCATATTTTGCTTCTTGAGATTTCAAGCTAGCAATTATCGGTGATGTTCAAGATAACAATTTCTTCTCTTTTGAGAAGTGCAATTTTTGCTTTCATCTTGAATTGTGCAAGCTAGCTAGTTTACCTCTTTTCATGATGTCCACGCTAGAAATTCTTGCTCCTCCTTTGTCATTGTCAAAAAGAAGGGAAGACCCTTATATCAATTTTCAGATTATGACAAAGGTGAGTAATCATTCTTATTTCAAAATTTCATAATTGAGATGAACCTTGAATTCAAATTAAGGTAATTTTAATCATGATTCACATGATATGCAATACATCACATACATCATAATAAAAGGAATAAGTATTGCATGCATAATGCCAAATCATCATGTATATAAAATATATCATCATCATTACATGCATGATTCCAGATCATCATTCTATCATAAAATGATAATTATTGATTGTCACATTATTTCAAAAAAAATCAAAGTGTTGTATGCCTTTTTATCTAAGAAGAAAAATCATAGTGTTGCATGCATCATTCCAAAACATTTTAAGCCATGCAAGCCATAAATACAAAGAAATCATGTCACGAAGGATAAAATCATTTGAATACCAAAAGACATGATTCATATAATAAATGTCTTCTTTAAATAAAATATCAAGATAAATCATAGGAGTACAAAGAAGAGATATTGTTTTAAAAGAAATCAAGTAATAAATTCAAGAGCTCACAAGGAAAAATCATGATTCATTTAGAAAATCTCCTCTTATGAAAATATCAAGTAGAATCGTAGGAGATCGATTAATGAGAAATTTTGATTCATAATAAAATCTCATGTATCGAATGTCAAGAAATCAAAATGATAATTTATATAAAAAAATATCACAAGTTATATTCAAGAGAAAATTCATCATTCATTTTCAACTCATTCAATTTGTCAAATCAACATTTCTTAGATATGCATGATACCAAAACATGGTTTCAAATGTTTGACATATAACATGCATAAATTCAAAAATTGAAAGGAGAAGGGAATAATTCATTGGTACAAAGATTTCAACCATCTCATAAACAAATGTAAGACCAAGTCATGAATCTAAAATTCCATGAATCAAAATGATCATCAAAGGTAATCTCATGTTATTCCAAGAAATCAATATCATGATTTTGATCAAACTCATTTCAAATTCAAATCATCAAAATCATTTTTATGGTTCACAAAATTGATAACATAGGTTGATTCATGATTTCATTGATAATATATTTTCCCCCTTTTTATTTTTTAAGTATTTCATTTTAAGTGATTGATTTCATGTTAGCATGCTTTTTCATTTATGTTAAATAAAAACATGCATCAACGTTTAGGATCGAAATATGAATTTCATCATAAAACCATCATGATCAATAGATTCTCAAAAATGAATTGTTAGGATCAAGAAAATCTGAAAATGAAATTTAACACTTTCATGTATTCGGACATGGTTTTGCTATAGATTTTCAAATTCAATCATGAAGATAAAACATGCTCATGATCATGGAAATTTTTGTATCCAAAACACATAATTTTCAACATGTTATTAAGGCATGTAATAGTGTAAAATCATCAAGATACACATGCATGGATTAATCCTAAGCATTATCACATATCATATAATTATCATCCCTAATGTTGTATACATCATTCAACATTTCAAAACATAACATGCATGAAATCTTAGCAATATACTTTTCATGATCAAATTTTTAATTTTTTAAAGATGCTAAAAAGAAAAATATGATATAATTTTTGAAAAATAATTTTTTATTTCCTATTCCTACTATCTAAATTAAGCACTCATGAAAGACTTCAAGTAATTTCAAAATAATTCAAGAGAGTTGAGTTACTTACCTTGTAGTCGAAACTTGTCAAAGCCCAATTCGCCGTTTCACCTTTGGAAGTTTTTGATTCATCCTTGGTTGCCTTCCTCTTCTTTGGCCTCTTCCTTCGTTCAAGTTCATTATTTATTTTAGATTTTTGTTTAATAAACTTATTAAGATTTAGCGTTCGAAGTTCAAGTTCATCATTATCCTCATCACTTGAGTCATCGCTCAAGCGGTATTCATTTGTCCGGAGTTCTAAATCCTTCATGTTCTTTGGAAGATGATTTTGTTCATCATGTTCATCATGTGCATTGTGCACCATTTCATATGTCATCAACAAACCAATTAGTTCTTCAAGTGGAAAAATATTTAAATCTTTTGTTTCTTGTATTGCGGTTATTTTAGGATCCTACCTTTTTGGAAGGGATCTTAAGATCTTTCTTATGAGATCAAAATTCGAAAAAGATTTACCAAGAACTCTTAGATTATTGATGACATCCGTGAAATGGGTGTATATGTCGCCTATAGTCTTGCTTGGTTACATTCGAAAAAGCTCAAAATCATGCAATAAAATGTTAACTTTCGAGTCTTTGACTCTACTAGTTCCCTCGTGCATGATTTCAAGTGTTCGCCAAATATCAAAAGTCGTTTCACATATAGAAATCCGATTTAACTCATTTTTGTCCAAAGCGCAAAATAAGGCATTCATAGCCTTTGCGTTTAAAGAAAAATACGTGTTTTCCAAATCCGACCATTCGTTAATCGGTTTAGAGGGAAGTTGAAAACCGTTTTCAATAATATTCCATAAATCCAAATTCATAGAAATCATGAAAACTCTCATTCGAGTTTTCTAATAAGTGTAGTCCAATCTGTTAAACAACGGTGGACGAACAACCGAAAAGCCCTCTTGAAAGCCATGAAGAGTCATTTCTCTTAGGTGTAAATCCGAAATGAGAAATATCAGGCTATGATACCAATTGTTAGGATCAAGAGCAATAAGAGGGGGGGGGGGGGTTGAATTAGTGTAGCGGAAAACTTTCGACGTTAACTTTGTCAAATCTCTCGTACGATAAAAATCGTTTCTGACGTAAAACCGATTTTGGAAACTTAGCTTGAAAGCATACGTAGATGTATTGAAGGCAGTAAGATATTGAAGTGGTTTGCAGTAAGGTAATAGCCGGAAACAAAATTCAAACCAGAGAAGACGGGAGTTTATAGTGGTTCGGTCAATCGTGACATACATCCACTCCTTCGATTCCTCTTCCGTCGAGGCCACCGGCATCCACTAACGATCTTCTTTTACTAGGCGAAGAGCAGCCTCCTTCTTACACCCCTCTTCTCCTTTTACTAGGTTTAGGAGACAACCCTTACATGCACTCACTCTCCTCTCTTAAATAGAATTCTAACACTTAAGCTAGAGGAGGGAAATTCTAGATATTGCAGTAGCGTTTTCTCTCTTTTAATCTCTTTGTGCTTGTGTGTTTTACCCAGGGATGGGAGGGGTATTTTTAGGCTCCAAACTGGTTTGAATTTGGAGCTCAAAAATGTCATCTCCCAGATTTTCGGGGTCCTGGCGGTACCACCTCCTAATTGGGGTGGTACAACTGCCTGACACCTCGGAGACTGAGCCTCTGGGCGGTGCCATCGCCTGACAGGGGCGGTTGCACCGCTTGGCAGGCGGTTCCACCGCCTATCAGGGGTGGTTGCACTGCCTAGTCTTGTTCGGAGACTGAGCACAAGCGGTGCCACCGCCTGCCTAGGGTAGTTGCAACGCCCAGCGTTCCTGGGAGACCATCTCCTGGGCGGTGCCACCGCCGACCCTAGCGGTGCCACCGCTTGGCAAGAATTCTGGTCCGAATGGGTTGATCCATTCGGCCCAATTTGGATCTGTCAACGACTCAATTGCCCCCAGATTAAGTTAATGGATCACCTCCCATTCCTAACTTAATCTACATGCTAACTACAATATTTCTTAAGATATTTACTACAGCTTGCTCCGGTGCGTCAATTGCTTCTTCCGGCGAGCTTCCGGCGAACTTCCGTCGATCATCCGATGAACCCTCGATGATGCTCCTGCGGACATCTGGCAAACTCCTGGACTTCTCGGATTTGTTCCCGCAGAACCTTCGACGACCGTCCAAACTTCCGTCGAACTCTCGAACTCCCAACGTGATCATAGTCTTGACTCCGGCGCAACTCCTGCTGTATGTCTTTCTTCCATCGTAGTTAATCCTGCACATGTAAAACTTCGATCGAGACAATTAATCCTAAGCAATTAACCAAGTTGTCCGGCATGTCATTGGTCCCTCGATGCTTTATCTGATTCTTCGGTGCATCGTCCTCTCCTATGGCCTATTGCCCAATCGGCCAGTGGACTCCGTAACTCCAATATCCTTGGCACAATACCCACTCTTCTTGGCCCGATGCCCGAGTCCACGGCCCGAGGCCTTCTGTCGATACGTCGACCGATCCACCGGCCCGACGTCTAATCTTCTGACATGTTCCTCCAGCACAACATGATTTTTCCTGCTTTAATTGTCTCATCCTGATCGAAGCATCCTGCGTCACTCAAAACGCAGATTAAAACATAAACATATATCAAGTGGTTTCATCATCAAAATACGAGATTCAATACGAACCACTTAAATCTGGTTTGCATTTCATTTTGAGTAATTTTCTTTAATTGCAAATAATCTAATAGGAAAGTGCTTCTTCTCCTCATCTTGCTTTCACTACACTTACGCTCTCTTACGTTTTAAAGTTACTATCTTTCCAAATCGAATTTCTTCGAACGTACGAAATATTTTATATGAGAATCGAAAAGTTTTTCGCTGCACTAATTCACCCCCCCCGCCCCCCTCTCTTAGTGTCGCTTTTGATCCTAACAAAGATATCTTCCCCCGAGCAACAAAAATGGGTAACAAAGCTTCTTTGATATGATTATGAAATAACTTACAAAATGGGGAAAGAGAATGTTGTTGCAAATGCGCTTTCGCGACTACCCGAGCAAGCTAAATTTTTGGCTATTTCACTTCCGACCAGCGACTTCCTTGAGGATATTAAAAGGGAATGGCAGGAAGATCCGGAAACCAATAAGATCATAAAGAAATTGGAGGAAGTACTAAGCTCCATGGCTCATTATAGTCGGGACTTAAAAGGATTACGTTATAAGGGACGTATTGTGCTTGTGCCAAATTCTACTTGCATCTTCACAAGTATATTTTGGACAGAGTTGTTCCAGATGCAGGGCACTAAATTGGAAAGGAGTATGACATATCACCCACAAATCAATGGCCAGACGAAAGTGGTGAATAGGTGCTTGGAGATAGCCCAAAGTCATTCACCAAATATGACTACCCAAGGGGAACTCTAGACCTAACCGAGTGTCATTATTGATCGACGGATCGTGACTCGATGACGACGACCCACTACTAAAGTGCTAACACAATGGGCAAACTTACCAGCAAAAGGTACCACTTGGGAGAACTATGACGACTTGAAGATCAAATTCTTAGAATTCATGAATCTCTAACCTCGAGGACAAGATTTATTTAAAGAGGGCGGGTCTGTTAGGACTATAGCTAGGAGAATCCTAATTAAGAGGGGCATTTATGTTAACCTACCTAGCCGACCCCTATTAAAGAGGAGAAGAGGCCGGCTTGGGTTATGAGGTTAATTTCTTATAGAAGCATTAGGAGTTGTATAAGAATAGGAGTCTTAAGTAGGAGTCCTATTAGGAGTTGTTCTTGGAGAAGCATTAGGAGTTGTAAAGGAAGAGTCTTGAGTAGGAGTCCTATTAGGAGTTAGGGTTTAGAAGCCCTATAAATAGCCATGTATTCTCATCCTCTTTTAACAAGCAATAGATGAATCTTTTCTGCCACCTTTGAGAAGCAATTTGGAGGAAGGAACCCCTATAGAGTTCCAAGGAGGCCGATCCCCTAAAGAGATCAACCCCAAGCTTAGAATCTACAAGGGTTCTATCAGGTGTGCCCGTGGGCGACGCTGCCCCTGCAAGTGGGCGCCCTTGTGTCACGAACGATCATCGCGCACCGCAACAACTCCGTTCAACGAACCGTTCGTCGCTATCATCTACATGTACAACTACTTGGTAGCCTATTTTGCCTTGGTTTTGAGTCATTTTTCTTGTAAAAATATAAGTTCGAACAAGTTGTAGCGCTACAAAGCGATCGCTCACCGAACCGAGCAAAACATCCCCAAAATAGCCCAAAACAGCTCCGTTTTCGTGTGCCACGGGTTATTTTCTGCAACCGCCTTTGCTCACCAAAGCGTCAGCCATCTCAGCCCCTTTGAACCCTCCAGGTGGCACAGGGCTAGATGGGGCTTCGGTATAGTGTCGGGCGTTGAACAACCTTTCGCAAGTTCGCATGTTACCTTGACGGGAACTTGTTGTCGCGCCAAGCACCCGGTGAGTAGCTGTTTGTTGACTTACAGCTATTCGTTCAACTCTCTAAAGTCCTTATTTTCCCCCTCTCTCTCTTTTCTCTTGTGCATGCAAGGTGCTCGCTAAATTGCTTGTAAAGCTTCCCCTTTTCGCGAGATATCGGGACTTGTTCGTCGCTCATTCTTTCGAACTAATCAACTTTCTCTTTTACAAGTCCTTCGGGACCTATGAGAGGTTGCAAGTGGGCTGATCTTTGCGGAGTAATATCACAAGGGCGAAGCGCGACTTAGGCAACGCAAGCTAAGTTCACGTCTTTACCGCAAGGGTGCCTTGCGACTTAGGCAACACAAGCTAAGTTCGTATCTTGACCGCAAGAGTGCCTCACGCCTTAGGCAATTCCAGCTAAGGCCGTGACACTTGGGGCGGCTTTGCTCGCAAGCGCCGATGCCCCCGTGGGCATAGGGCCCACAGGCACCGCTAGACACTTGGGGCGGCTTTGCTCGCAAGTGTCGTTGCCCCAATGGTTACCTGCCTGCGACCCACATGCTGCAGGTCGTAGGCGGTCGATTGCTTCTCACCAACCACTTGCACGCAGGTGGCTAGGCCTCAGCTAAGGCTTCAAGCAGCCATAGGCCAACTTGCGAGGGCAACAACAATTGTTGCCCTTTCTCACCTTTTGCGTCAACGATTTTGACAACAAATGTCATCCTAAAACATAATATATGCAATTCAAAACTAATCTTTCGCATGAACAACCTGACTCCAATACCATTGTAGGGAATTCTAGGGGCGACATCACATGCGTAGTGAAAGAACAGAAAACAAAATCTCCAAATTTCCTAAATATGTGTTCATCATCGTGCGATGATTGGTGCGCAAAATCCGTAAAACTGAAAACCACACGTGAGATAGTTATGTTACCTAGGGAGATCGTATATCTCTGAATCCTTACAGATCTATAGAAGAGGATGAAGGAGGTCAAGCGTCCTCTCTAGTGGTGATCCACACAGCATGGTTGTGATGATGATCCTCAAATCTCTAGGCTTGCTATCTGAGGAGGAAAAGGGGAGAGGAGAATAGGAGGTGGCAACTAAGAAAACCTCTAGCCTATAGGTGTTTGGTTCCCTCTTATTTATTAAGGCGCTCTATCAACTTAACCTTAATGGATCTTGCCCTATTATGTATTAGATCTCCATCCAACTATCCAAGCCTCTTAGATTAGTGGGTCTCTACTCAATAATCTCTCATTATCGCTTATTGGATCTTATCCATATGATCCAATAATTCAGGGGCTTATTGGATATCCAATAAGAGAGGGGGTCCGGCAGATATCTTATATTCGAACCTCTACTCGTCACAATGCTTGCCATATGTGTGACCCTTTAGGCCTAATATCGAGCTGGTCGTGAGTCATTCTGGCTCAGTGAATTATTATCTCTATAATAATTCACTTGACTCATCAACTATGGACGTACTAGGCCACTACGTCGCAGTCTCCAGACGATACGGGGAATCCAATCTTTTATACCTATCTATCCTTAATTACCATGTATCTATAGTCCCTCATCCATATAATACCCCAAAGACCGTATACCAGCATGGTACTATCAAGCCTATATAGTTTCTACTCGAGTCTCGCTCTAATCTGATTCTTTCGGAGAATTCTTTCTCTCTCAATCTGAATGACCCTAGTGTTGAATCTCGGATTTTGATGATGAAGTCAATTGTCATTTGTTATCTAATCTATATGTTGAGATAAGTGTGCAGGATTAACTACGATGAAAGTAAGATATGCAGCAGGAGTTGCGCCGGAATCAAGACAATGATCACGTTGGGAGTTCGAGAGTTTGACAGAAGTTCGGACAGCCATCGGAGGTTCTGCGGGAACAAATCCGAGATGTCCATGAGCTTGCCAAAGAAGCTCATCGGAACTCGCCAAGTGGATCGTCGCAAGTCCAGGAGTTTGCCGGAAGTCCGCAGGAGCATCACCGAGGGTTCATCGGATGATCGACGGAAGTTCGCCGGAAGCTCGCCGGAAGAAGCGATTGACGCACCGGAGCAAGTTGCAGTAAATGTCTTAGGAAATATCATAGTTAGCACAATGATTAAGTTGGAAATGGGAGGTGATCCCATTAACTTAATCTTGGGGCAATTGGGCCGTTGAAAAACCCAAATTGGGCTGAATGGATCAACCTATTTGGACCCTAATTTCTGCCAAGCGGTTGAACCGCCCCAGCCTGGAGGTGGCACCGCTTGAGCTCGGTCTTCGAGCTCTGGCAGGAGGTGCAACCGCCTCAGTCAGGCGGTGGCACCACCTGAGCTCGGTCTTCGAGCTCTGGCAGGAGGTGCAACCGCCCCTAATAGGAGGTGGCACTACCCAAAGGCTCAGTCTTCGAGCTCTGCTAGGCGGTGCAACCGCCTCAGTCAGGAGGTGCAACCGCCAGATCCCGGAATTCCGGGAATTGACAGTTTTGAGCTCGAAATTCAAACTGGGTTGGGGCCTATAAATACCCCCACCCTTTCAGCACTGAAAGAGCACCAAAAACACACCGAAATCCTGATCTTATTCTGTGATTTTTAGAGCTCAAAATTATTGTAAAGGCCAAAAGTTCTTCTCCCTCTTTTCTTCCAAGTTCCGATCTTTAAAGAGAGGAGAGAAAATTCTGTAAGTGTTGTCTCCTAAGCCCGTCAAAAGGAGTGAAACTGTAAAAGGGTGGTTGGCCTTCGCCTATTGAAGGAAGGCCTCTAGTAGACGTCGGTGACCTCGTCGGTGGAGGAAGCCAAAAGTGGATGTAGGTCAAGATTGACCGAACCACTCTAAATCTCGGTTTGCATTTACTTTGAGAATCTTATCCTTACTGCAAACCTCCTCAATAGCTTACTGCCTTCTGCACATTTACGATCGTGTTTTAAAGTTTAGTATTTTTGGAATCGGCATTTAGACGTAAATCAGTTTTATCGTACGAACATCATATTTCAGTTTGCACTTATATTTTAACATTCATCATAACTGCAAACTGCCTTCATAGATTTCCTTTAACTACATCTCCCTTGATTACAAGTTAAAGATATTTATGAATCGGCTTTTCTACTGAAATCGCTTTTATCGTACGAACACCTTTTTAATCGTCGAAAGTTTTCTACTGCACTAATTTACCCCCCCCCCCCCCCCCCCCCTCTTAGTGCCCTTGATCCTAACAATTGGTATCAGAGCGGGGTTAACTCTCAAACGGATTAAAACCCAAGAGAGATGGCATACACCGGAAACCAAGAGGGCCATTCTATTACACGTCCACCCATGTTCAATGGGACGGACTACACCTATTGGGAGACCCGAATGAGGATCTTTCTTATTTCTATGGATTTTGAACTTTGGAATCTTGTCAAAAATGGATTTTCGAAGTCTTCTCTTCCAATGATCGATTGGAATGAATTGGAGAAGAAGGCTTTCGCTCTTAATGCAAAGGCTATGAATGTCTTATTTTGTGCGCTTGATAAAAACGAGTTCAATTGTGTTTCGATTTGTGAAACCACATTTGATATTTGGCACACACTCGAAGAGACTCACGAAGGCACAAGTAGAGTGAAAGAGTCAAAAATCAATCTTTTGATACATTCTTTCGAACTTTTCCGGATGAAACCGAGTGAGACTATTGGCGACATGTTTACCTGTTTCACGGATATCGTCAATGGTCTAAAAGAACTTGGAAAAAGTTTTTTGGATTTTGAGCTCGTAAATAAGATTCTAAGATCCCTTCCTAAGAGTTGGGATCCTAAAGTCACTGCTATTCAAGAGGCGAAAGATCTAAACAACTTCCCTCTTGAAGAACTAATCGGGTCATTAATGACCTACGAGATGACTTGCAAAGCTCATGAAGAGCAAGAAGACATCCTTCCAAAGAACAGAAAGGATATGGCACTTAGCACTTCAGAAAACCACTTGAGAGAAGTGATGAGGACTGTGACGATGACTTAGCACTTCTAACAAGAAAATTTAAAAAATTCATTAAAAGAAACAAGTATAAGAATGAAACAAAAAATAAATTTAAACCCAAGAAGGACCAAGTTATTTGCTACGAGTGCAAAAAGCTGAGACACTACAAAAGTGATTGTCCCCAAGTCAAAAAGAGAACATCAAAGAAGAAGGCGCTCAAAGCAACGTGGGATGACTCGAGCGCGTCCGAAGAAGAGGAGTCCAACACCGAGCAAGTTGCTCATTACGCCTTAACGGCCATCGGAGAGGAGGTAACGAATTTAATAGATGCAGATTTATCATTTGATGAATTATTAAATGCCTTCCATGACTTATTTGATGAATGCAAGATTATTAGTAGAAAATATAAATTGCTAAAAAAGGAGCATGATAGTCTTAGTTGTAATTTTGATAAGTTAAAAACTGAATATCATGATAGTTTAGGTTCATGCATAAAATGTCATGATCTAGAAACTCTCCAAAAGGAAAACTTGCTACTTAAAGACACCTTGAAGAAATTCGAGGTTGGTAGCAAGTCTTTGAACATGATCCTTGCAAACAAGGGTCACGTTCCCAAAAGAAGTGGAATCGGATTTGTGAGAAGTCCTCACCAAAATCCAACCACCTTCATAAAAGGCCCCATCTTACATGTTCGACACCAAAGCAAATGCAACTTTTGTTGCAAACTTAGACATAAAACGCATCATTTTCCATTCAAGAAAATTTGTCCGATCAAATTAATTAGGGTTCCTAAAGGAACCATGATAAAGTCTATGCAACATAATAAACAATGTAGATATATTTTTGAGGCACCCAAAAGCAAATGGGTACCTAAAAATCATCCTTTCTTGTAAAGACATAAAACATCATAAGCTGGGAGCAAGAAATAATATCCTGCTCTTTGGATTCTCGATATTCATGACTCGAGATCCAAAAAGAACACGTGATGCTCTCTAGCCTAAATAATGTTGAATCTCGTATTTTGATGATGAAACTACTTGATATATGTTTATGATTTAATCTGCCTTTTGAGTGACGCAGGATGCTTTGATCAGGATGAGACAATTAAAGCAGGAAAATCATGTTGTGCCGGAGGAACATGTCAGAAGATTGGACGTCGGGCCGGTAGATCGGTCGACGTATCGACAGAAGGCTTCGGGCAGTGGACTCGGGCATCGGGCCAAGAAGAGCGGTTATTGTGCCAAGGATATCGGAGTTGCGGAGTCAACTGGCCGATTGGGCAATAGGCCGCAGGAGAGGACGATGCGTCGAAGAATCAGACGAAGCGTCGAGGGACCAATGACATGCCGGACAACTTGGTTAATTGCTTAGGATTAATTGTCTCGATCGAAGTTTTGTTTTAATTGTGCAGGATTCACTATGATAACGATGAAGACATAAAGCGAAACAAAGTGTCGGAGTCAAGCGCGAAGGATTTGTTGCGAGTTCGAGAGTTCGACGGAAGTCCGAAGGTTCGTCGGGAATGCAACCGGAACTAGCCGAGAATGAGTTGGGAGCTTGTCGAAGGGTTTTTCGGAAGCTCGCCGGAAGGTTCGTTGGGAGTTCGCGGAGCTCGCCGAGAAAGATCGGAGCTTGCCGAAGAAGCTTGTTGGAACTCGCTAAGAACAAATCGTGAAGTCTAGGAGCTTGCCGGGAGTCCGCAGAATGGTTTCCGAGAGTTCATCGGAAGACCGCCGGAAGTTTGCCGGAAGCTCGCCAGAAGAAGTCTTGACTTGCGGACTTTGTAATAGCTTAGAAAATGTCTTTAAAATCATAGTTAGCACATTAATTAGGGTTAGGATTAGGTGTTAATCCTATAACCCAAGTAGGGGCCAATTAGGCCCAAGTTCGGACTGGTTTGGGCCAAGTTTGGAGCCAAACCAAGTGAGCTGAAATAGTGAAAGAGGTGGCACCGCCCCAGCCAGGAGGTGGCACCGCCTGGGCCAAGCCTCCCAGTGAGACTGGGCGGTGCAACCTCCCTAGCCAGGAGGTGGCACCGCCTGAGCTCAGTCTTCGAGCAAGACTGGGCGGTGCAACCTCCCTGACAGAGAGGTGGCACCGCCTGAGCTCGGTCTTCGAGCTCTGGCAGAGAGGTGCAACCGCCTCAGTCAAGAGGTGGCACCGCCTGAGCTCGGTCTTCGAGCTCTGCCAGGCGGTGCAACCTCTCCAGTCAAGAGGTGCAACCGCCTGATCCCGGAATTCCGGGATTTGATCGTTTTGAGCTCCAAATTTGAACTGGGTTGGGGCCTATAAAACCCCACCCATTCAGCACTGAAAAGATACAGACCTACACCGAAATCTTGATCTTTTCTGTGATTCTAAGAGCTCAAAAGTGTTGTAAAGCCTTTAAGTCTCCTCCTTCTGTTCTTCAAGTTTTGAGTTGTAAAGTGAGGAGAGAAAGGTCTGTAAAGGTTGTCTCCTGAGCCTGTCAAAAGGAGAGAAACTGTAAAAGGGCAGTTGGCCTTCGCCTATTGAAGGAAGGCCTCTAGTTGACGTCGGTGACCTCGTCGGTGGAGGAAGCAAAAGTGGAGTAGGTCAAGACTGACCGAACCACTCTAAATCTCTGGTTTGCGTTTATTTTTGAGCACTTTATCCTTACTGCAAACCTCCCTCATTACTACTGCTCTCTGCGCTTTTACGAACAAGTTCTAAGTACTGTTCTTTCCGAATCTGCATTCAGACGTAAATCGGTGTTTTCGTACATTATAGTTTACGTTTACGTTTTAATTCTGCAAAATTGTCTTCTACGCCTTCACGAACAAGTTTTTAAGTGCTGATCTGTCCGAATCTGCTTTCAGACGTAAACCAGCGTTTTCGTACGATATTTACATTGCAGTTTACGTTTACGCCTTGATTCTGCAAAACTGTCTTCTGCGCTTTTACGAACGAGTTTCTAAAGTTCAGATCCCTTTGAAACTGCGTCTAGACGTAAAATTGCGTTTAGACGTAAAACTGCTCAAACTGTGTTTAGACGTAAACTGAGTTTAGACGTAAATCTGCGTTTAGACGTAAAACTGCGTTTAGACGTAAATATGCGTTTAGACGTAAAACTGCGTTTAGACGTAAAACTGCGTTTAGACGTAAATCTGCGTTTAGACGTAAAACTGCGTTTAGACGTAAATCTGTGTTTAGACGCAAACTGCGCTTAGACGCAAACTGCGCTTAGACGCAAACTGTGCTTAGACGCAATCTGCGCTTAGACGCAAACTGCACTTTGATACAAACTGAGAATTAGCTTTTGCATCATAATAGTTTTTATTGAACAAACGCAGCTTTTGGTTTTAATCGCTGTAAGATTTTCGCTGCACTAATTCACCCCCCCCCCCCCCCCCCCTCTTAGTGCTCTCGATCCTAACAATTGGTATCAGAGTGGGGTATTTCTCATTTCGAATTTACACCCGAGAGAAATGGCTCTTCAAGAGGGATTTTCGATCTTTCGTCCACCGTTCTTTAACGGATTGGACTACACTTATTGGAAAACTCGAATGAGAGTTTTCTTGATTTCTCTAAATCTGGATTTATGGAATATCGTTGAAAACAGTTTTCAACTTCCCTCTAAACCGACGAACGAATGGTCGGATTTGGAGAAGAAGTATTTCTCCTTAAACGCAAAGGCTATGAATGCCTTATTTTGCGCTTTGGACAAAAATGAATTCAATCGGGTTTCTTTGTGCGAAACGGCTTTCGATATTTGGCGCACTCTTGAAATCACGCACGAGGGAACTAGTAGAGTCAAAGACTCGAAAGTTAATATTTTACTGTATGATTTCGAGCTTTTTCATATGAAACCAAGCGAAACCGTTGTTGACATGTACACCCGTTTTACGGATGTCGTCAATGGTTTAAAATCACTTGGTAAAAGCTTTTCGGATTTTGAACTCGTTAACAAAGTTTTGCGCTCACTTTCTAAAACTTGGGATTCAAAAGCAACTGCTATTCAAGAATCGAAAAACTTGAACCAATTTCCACTTGAAGAACTTATTGGTTCATTGATCACATATAAAATGGTGCACAATGCACATGATGAACATGTTGAACACAATTACCTTCCAAAGAACAGGAAGGATTTGGAACTCTGGACAAATGAATGCCACTTGAGCGATGACTCAAGTGATGAGGACAATGATGAACAAAACGACCTTCCAAAGAACAGGAAGGATTTGGGACATAGAACATTTGAAGACCACTCGAGCATAATCTCAAGTGATGGTGAACTTAAACTACAAATGAAACGAAAATTAAAAGGCAAAAAGAATCAAACTACTTGCTTTAAACGCAAGAAAAAGAACAAAAATTGGGATGAATCGAGCTCCTCCGAAGAAGAAAAAGTCAACAAAAGCAAGGCGGCAAACTACGCCTTAACAGCCTACAATGTGTTGAATCTCGGATTTTGATGATGAAGTCAATTGTCATTTGGTGTCTAATCTATGTGTTGAGATAAGTGTGCAGGATTAACTACGATGAAAGATAGACAAGCAGCAGGAGTTGCGCCGGAGTCAAGTTCATGATCACGTTGGGAGTTCGAGAGTTCGACGGAAGTTCGGACGGTCGTCGGAGGTTCTGCGAGAACAGATCCGAGAAGTCCAGAAGCTTGCCAAGCGAAGCTCGTCGGAACTTGCCAAGTGGATCGTCGCAAAGTCCAGGAGTTTGCCGAAAGTCCGCAGGAGCATCACCGAGGGTTCATCGGATGATCGACGGAAGTTCGTCGGAAACTCGCCGGAAGGAGCGATTGACGCACCGAAGCAAAGCTGCAGAAATTGTCTTAGATTTAATCGTAGTTAGCACGTTGATTAAGTTGGAAAATTGGAGGTGATCCCATTGGCTTAATCTTGGGGCAATTGGGCCCCTGAAAGACTGAAATTGGGCCGAATGGAATGAACCATTCGGACCCTGATTGCACCAGGAGGTGCAACCGCCCAGGCCAGGAGGTGGCACCGCCTGGGCTAGGCCTTCCAGCGAGACTGGGCGGTGCAACCTCCCGAGGCAGAGAGGTGGCACCGCCTGAGCTCAGTCTTCGAGCTAGATTGGGCGGTGCAACCTCCCTGACAAAGAGGTGGCACCGCCTGAGCTCAGTCTTCGAGCAAGATTGGGTGGTGAAACCTCCCTGGCAGAGAGGTGGCACCGCCTGAGCTCGGTCTTCGAGCTCTGCCAGGCGGTGCAACCTCTCCAGTCAAGAGGTGCAACCGCCTGATCCCAGAATTCCGGGATTTGATTGTTTTGAGCTCCAAATTTGAATTGGGTTGGGGCCTATAAATTCCCCACCCATTCAGCACTGAAAAGAGACAGACCTACACCGAAATCTTGATCTTTTCTGTGATTCTAAGAGCTCAAAAGTGTTATAAAGCCTTTAAGTCTCCTCCTTCTGTTCTTCAAGTTTTCAGTTGTAAAGTGAGGAGAGAAAGGTCTGTAAAGGTTGTCTCCTGAGCCTATCAAAAGGAGAGAAACTGTAAACGGGCAGTTTGGCCTTCGCCTATTGAAGGAAGGCCCCTAGTTGACGTCGGTGACCTCGTCGGTGGAGGAAGCCAAAAGTGGAGTAGGTCAAGACTGACCGAACCACTCTAAATCTCTGGTTTGCGTTTATTATTGAGCACTTTATCCTTACTGCAAACCTCCCTCATTACTACTGCTCTCTACGCTTTTACGAACAAGTTCTAAGTGCTGTTCTTTCCGAATATGCATTCAGACGTAAATCGGTGTTTTCGTACATTACAGTTTACGCTTACGTTTTAACTCTGCAAAACTGTCTTCTACGCCTTCACGAACAAGTCTTTAAGTGTTGATCTGTCCTAATCTGTTTTCAGACGTAAACCAGTGTTTTCGTACGATATTTACATTGCAGTTTACGTTTACGCCTTGATTCTGCAAAACTGTCTTCTGCGCTCTTACGAACCAGTTTCTATAGTTCAGCTCCCTTTGAAACTACATCTAGACGTAAAATTGCATTTAGACGTAAAACTGCTCAAACTGTGTTTAGGCGTTTTAGACGTAAACTGAGTTTGGACGTAAATCTGCGTTTAGACGTAAAACTGCGTTTAGACGTAAATCTGCGTTTAGACGTAAAATTGCGTTTAGACGTAAAACTGTCCAAACTGTATTTAGACGTTTTAGACGTAAACTGAGTTTAGACGTAAATCTGCGTTTAGACGTAAAACTGCGTTTAGACGTAAATCTGCGTTTAGACGTAAAATTGCGTTTAGACGTCAATCTGCGCTTAGACGCAAACTGCGCTTAGACGCAAACTGCGCTTAGACGCAAACTGTGTTTAGACGCAAACTGCGCTTAGACGCAATCTGCGCTTAGACGCAAACTACACTTAGATACAAACTGAGAATTAGTTTTTGCATCATAATAGTTTTAAATCGCTGTAAGATTTCCGCTGCACTAATTCACCCCCCCCCCCCTCTTAGTGCTCTCGATCCTAACAATTGGTATCAGAGCCCGGTTAACTCTCAAAAGGATTAAAACCCAAGAGAGATGGCTTACGCCGGAAACCAAGAGGGCCATTCCATTACACGTCCACCCATGTTTAATGGGACGGACTACACCTATTGGAAGACCCGAATGAGAATCTTTCTTATTTCTATGGATTTTGAACTGTGGAATCTTGTCGAAAACGGATTTTCGAAGTCTTCTCTTCCAATGATCGATTGGAATGATTTGGAGAAGAAGGCTTTCGCTCTTAATGCAAAGGCTATGAATGCCTTATTTTGTGCACTTGATAAAAACGAGTTTAACCGTGTTTCAACTTGTGAAACTGCATTTGATATTTGGCGCACACTCGAAGTGACCCATGAGGGCACAAGTAGAGTAAAAGAGTCAAAAATCAATTTGTTGTTACATTCTTTTGAACTTTTCCGCATGAAACCGAGTGAAACCATTGGCGACATGTTTACCCGTTTCACGGATGTCGTCAACGGTCTAAAAGGACTCGGAAAGAGCTTTTCGGATTTTGAGCTTGTTAATAAGATACTAAGATCCCTTCCTAAGAGTTGGGATCCTAAAGTCACCGCTATTCAAGAGGCAAAAGATCTACGAAATTTCCCTCTTGAAGAACTAATCGGGTCATTAATGACCTACGAAATGACTTGTAAAGCTCATGAAGAGCAAGAAGACATCCTTCCAAAAAACAGGAAGGATATGGCACTCAAAACTTCAGAATGCCACTTGAGAGAAAACTCAAGTGATGAGGACTGTGATGATGACTTGGCACTTCTAACAAGAAAGTTTAAAAAGTTCTTTAAAAGAAACAAGTTTAAGAATGATGAAAAATAAACTTGAACCCAAAAAGGACCAAGTAATCTGCTATGAATGCAAAAAGCCGGGACACTACAAGAGTGATTGTCCCCAAGTCAAGAAAAGAACAACAAAGAAGAAGGCGCTCCAAGCAACATGGGATGATTCGAGCGCATCTGAGGAAGAGGAGTCCAACACCGAGCAAGTTGCTCATTACGCCTTAATGGCCATCGAAGATGAGGTAACAAATTCAATAGATGCAGATTTATCCTTCGATGAATTATTAAATGCTTTCCATGAACTGTTTGATGAGTGTAAGACTATTAGTAGTAAATACAAATTGCTAAAAAAGGAGCATGATAGTCTTATTTGTAATTTCGATAAGTTAAATGCTGAACATCATGATAAGTTAAGCCCATGCATAAAATGCCATGATCTAGAAACTCTCCAAAAAGAAAACTTGCTACTTAAGGACACCTTGAAGAAATTCGAGGTTGGTAGCAAGTCATTGAACATGATCCTTACAAACAAGGGTCACGTTCCAAAAAGGAGTGGAATTGGATTTGTGAGAAGTCCTCACCAAAATCCAACCACCTTCATAAAAGGCCCCATCTTGCATGTTCAACACCAAACCAAGTGCAACTTTTGTTGCAAATCCGGACACAAGACACATTGTTGTCCATTCAAGAAAATAAGTCCAAACAAATTGATCTGGGTTCCTAAAGGAACCATGACAAACTCTATGCAACATGATAGAAAATATAGATCTATTTATGAGGCACCCAAAAGCAAATGGGTACCTAAACATCATCCTTTCTTGTAGAAAACTAAACCATCGCAAGCTAGGAGCAAGAGATGGTACCTTGATAGTGGATGCTCAAGGCATATGACCGGAGATCCATCTCAATTCTCTAAGCTTACTAGCATAGACGAAGGCTATGTCACCTTCGGAGACAACAACAAGGGTAAAATCATTGGCAAAGGAACCATAGGTAACAAATCCAACCTCTTTATTGAAGATGTTCTGTTAGTTGATGGTTTAAAACATAACCTCTTGAGTATTAGTCAATTATGTGATAAAGGATATACTGTCAAATTCAAATCTAATGCTTGCATCATTGAAAAACCACATAAAAATATATCTATGATTGCATTGAAACAAAATAACGTATACACTATTGACATCAATGACTTATGTGATGAAATGTGTTTTGCCGTTATGAATGAGGATGCTTGGCTATGGCATAGAAGATTAGGTCATGCTAGCATGAAACTAATCACTCAAGTATCATTTAGAGAACTTGTAAGAGGAATTCCTCATATCAAGTTTATCAAAGATAATGTATGTGATGCTTGCCAATTAGGTAAACAAATTAAGGGTAGCTTCAAAGCTAAGAATCAAATAAGCACCTCTAGGCCCTTACAATTGATCCATATGGACTTGTTCAGACCAATCTCTACATCGAGTCTAGGAGGTAGCAAATACGCCTTTGTCATTGTTGATGACTATAGCAGATATACATGGACCTACTTCTTAAAACAGAAAAATGAATGCTTTAGATACTTTACCAAGTTTTGTAAACTTGTTCAAAATGAGAAGGGATCTATGATTTCGTCAATTAGAAGTGATCATGGTGGAGAATTTCAAAACCATGATTTCCAAAAATTCTGTGAACTCAATGGATACAACCATAATTTCTCTACTCCAAGAAATCCTCAACAAAATGGGGTAGTAGAAAGAAAAAATCGAAATTTGCAAGAAATGGCAAGAACCATGTTGAATGAACATAGCCTACCCAAATATTTTTGGGCCGAAGCTGTAAACACTGCATGCTATATTTTGAATAGAGTTCTAGTAAGACCCTTACTCACCAAAACTCCTTATGAGTTATGGAATAACAAAAAACCCAATGTCTCATATTTTAAAGTCTTTGGGTGTAAGTGTTTTATCTTGAATGAAAAGGATAACTTAGGAAAATTCGATGCTAAATCTGATGAAGGAATCTTTCTTGGTTATTCTTCGGTTTCTAAAGCTTTTCGTATTTTCAATAAAAGAACCTTAATTATTGAAGAATCCATCCATGTTGTTTTCAATGAGATTTCAGAAATTAAGAAAAATGATCTTGATGATGATGTTAATTTTGATTCCTTGAATTTAAACGAAACCCCGTCTCCAACTAGCAACTTAGATGCTTCCACTTCCCAGATTTCCTTACCCAAGGATTGGAAGTATGTAGATGCTCATCCTAAGGAGCTAATCCTATGAGACACATCAAAGGGGGTTCAAACACGATCTTCTTTTAAAAATTTTTGTGCCAACGCCGCCTTTCTCTCGCAAATTGAACCCAAATGTGTTGATGAAGCCATGAAAGATGATTCATGGATTATCGCAATGCAAGATGAATTGAATCAATTTGAGAGAAATGAGGTGTGGACGCTTGTTCCTAGGCCAAATGACCATTTAGTTATTGGTACTAAATGGGTCTTTAGAAATAAGCAAGATGAAAATGGTATCGTGGTTAGAAACAAGGCTAGATTAGTGGCCAAAGGTTTCAACCAAGAAGAAGGTATCGATTACGAAGAAACCTTCACACCTGTGGCTCGATTGGAAGCCATAATAAGGATGCTCCTTGCCTACGCTAGTTGTAATAATTTTAAGTTATTTCAAATGGATGTTAAAAGCGCTTTTCTAAATGGTTTTATTTCCGAAGAAGTTTATGTTGAACAACCTCCTGGATTTGAGAATAATAGCCTCCCTAATCATGTGTTTAGATTAACTAAAGCTCTCTATGGTTTAAAACAAGCCCCAAGGGCTTGGTATGAGAGACTTAGTTCTTTTCTCATTGAAAATAATTTCATAAAAGGCAAGGTTGATACTACATTGTTTATCAAGAATTTTGAAAATAATTTTCTCATTGTTCAGATTTATGTTGATGATATCATCTTTGGCTCTACAAATGAATCTCTTTGTGAATCTTTTGCTAAAACTATGAGTCTTGAATTCGAAATGAGCTTAATGGGAGAATTAACATTCTTCTTAGGTTTACAAATCAAACAACTAAGCAATGGCATCTTTATTAGTCAAACTAAATATGCCATGAATTTATTAAAAAGGTTTAATATGAACAACTCAAAGGCTAGTAACACTCCTATGAGCACCTCCACTAAGTTAGAAATTGATGAAAGTGGAGAAAGCTTTGATCAAAAAACTTATAGGGGTATGATAGGAAGTTTACTTTACCTCACTGCCACCAGACCAGACATCATGTTCAGTGTAGGACTTTGTGCTAGATTTCAATCAAACCCTAAGATATCTCATCTCAAAGCAGTTAAAAAAATACTTAGATATCTTAATGGAACCACAAATCTAGGATTATGGTACCCAAAATCAGAAAATTTTGAGTTAACAGCTTATGCTGATGCGGACTTCGCTGGCTGTAGACTAGATAGAAAAAGTACATCAGGATCATGTCAATTTTTAGGACATGCCCTTGTTTCCTGGTCATCTAAGAAACAAAACTCGGTTGCACTATCAACAACCGAAGCTGAATATATTGCAGCAAGTGCATGCTGTGCACAAGTTGTATGGATGAAAAATACCTTAGAAGATTATAAAGTTCATCTAAAAAATATTCCAATTAAATGTGATAACACAAGTGCAATATGCTTAACAAAGAATCCTATATAACACTCAAGAACAAAACATATTGATATCAGACATCACTTTATACGAGATCATGTTGCGAATCATGATATAATCATAGAGTTCATTGATACGAAACATCAACTAGCTGATATTTTTACAAAATCTCTAAGTGAAGAACAATTTGATTTTATAAGAAGAGAACTAGGAATGTTGATGTGTCCGAACAGATAAATTTGTTAAAATCATTTTTTTTCGGACTATATTGTATGATCAAATCACTTGATTTCCATGATTAAATGTGAAAATCTGCAACAAAATCTTGTCCGAATGCATCTTATTTATGAAACAGATTTTCTCGTACACCTTCATAAAAAATGAGTTTCTGAAATAGATTTGATGAAGTGATTCATGTGTATGTATTCCATCCTGCAAAATCTTTATAATGGGTTATAACACAAAGGGGAAGAAGTATTTAAAGCAATCTATGTAAAATTCCTCTATAAGCTTGCTATTATTATTTTCTGGTATCATGATTACTATGCTTTTTGTTGATGACAAAGGGGGAGATATATATGAATTGATAAACACTGCCATGATTAGAAATACTATGAATGATGCTATAAACACTGCTATGATTATGCATTCTATGAATGATGCTATAAACCCTGCTATGATTATGCCATCCTTGCATCACCAAGAGATATATGAACATGTGCTAAAATTTGCATTATGCCCTGAGTTGATATCTTATCATGTGAAGAAAATGCAAAACTTGCTAGAATATTTCAAATGTGTGCATCATGTAATAGTGTTTCACAGCTTTATATGATAATGTTCAAACTACATGATGTATAGTTACAAACACAATCATACAAACTTGATGATGTATGTCAAGCCCTGACATCATCTTTGAAGAGATACATCAAGATGAGTATCATGATGGGAGTATTGATAAGTTTAACTGATCTAACTTATCAATACGTCACTTGAATTCTTAAGTCTTGAATTCAAGGTTGACTTATCTCAACGATGGCATATAGACAGGGGGAGTTAAGGATAACTCCATTATCAATTGATTGTCATCATCAAAAAGGGGGAGATTGTTGAATCTCGGATTTTGATGATGAAGTCAATTGTCATTTGTTGTCTAATCTGTGTGTTGAGATAAGTGTGCAGGATTAACTACGATGAAAGATAGACAAGCAGCAGGAGTTGCGCCGGAGTCAAGTTCATGATCACGTTGGGAGTTCGAGAGTTCGACGGAAGTTCGGACGGTCGTCGGAGGTTCTGCGAGAACATATCCGAGAAGTCCAGAAGCTTGCCAAGCGAAGCTCGTCGGAACTTGCCAAGTGGATCGTCGCAAAGTCCAGGAGTTTGCCGGAAGTCCGCAGGAGCATCACCGAGGGTTCATCGGATGATCGACGGAAGTTCGCCGGAAACTCGCCGGAAGGAGCGATTGACGCACCGAAGCAAAGCTGCAGAAATTGTCTTAGATTTAATCGTAGTTAGCACATTGATTAAGTTGGAAAATGGGAGGTGATCCCATTTGCTTAATCTTGGGGCAATTGGGCCCCTGAAAGACTGAAATTGGGCCGAATGGAATGAACCATTCGGACCCTGATTGCACCAGGAGGTGCAACCGCCCAGGCCAGGAGGTGGCACCGCCTGGGCTAGGCCTTCCAGCGAGACTGGGTGGTGCAACCTCCCCAGGCAGAGAGGTGGCACCGCCTGAGCTCAGTCTTCGAGCTAGACTGGGCGGTGCAACCTCCCTGACAGAGAGGTGGCACCGCCTGAGCTCAGTCTTCGAGCAAGACTGGGCGGTGCAACCTCCCTGGCAGAGAGGTGGCACCGCCTGAGCTCGGTCTTCGAGCCCTATCAGGCGGTGCAACCTCTCTAGTCAAGAGGTGCAACCGCCTGATCCCAGAATTCCGGGATTTGATTGTTTTAAGCTCCAAATTTGAATTGGGTTGGGGCCTATAAATTCCCCACCCATTCAGCACTGAAAAGAGACAGACCTACACCGAAATCTTAATCTTTTCTGTGATTCTAAGAGCTCAAAAGTGTTGTAAAGCCTTTAAGTCTCCTCCTTCTGTTCTTCAAGTTTTGAGTTGTAAAGTGAGGAGAGAAAGGTCTGTAAAGGTTGTCTCCTAAGCCTGTCAAAAGGAGAGAAACTGTAAAAGGGCAGTTTGGCCTTCGCCTATTAAAGGAAGGCCCCTAGTTGACGTCGGTGACCTCGTCGGTGGAGGAAGCCAAAAGTGGAGTAGGTCAAGACTGACCGAACCACTCTAAATCTCTGGTTTGCGTTTATTATTGAGCACTTTATCCTTACTGCAAACCTCCCTCATTACTACTGCTCTCTACGCTTTTACGAACAAGTTCTAAGTGCTGTTCTTTCCGAATCTGCATTCAGACGTAAATCGGTGTTTTCGTACATTACAGTTTACGCTTACGTTTTAACTCTGCAAAACTGTCTTCTACGCCTTCACGAACAAGTCTTTAAGTGCTAATCTGTCCGAATCTGTTTTCAGACGTAAACCAGTGTTTTCGTACGATATTTACATTGCAGTTTACGTTTACGCCTTGATTCTGCAAAACTGTCTTCTGCGCTCTTACGAACCAGTTTCTATAGTTCAGCTCCCTTTGAAACTGCATCTAGACGTAAAATTGCATTTAGACGTAAAACTGCTCAAACTGTGTTTAGACGTTTTAGACGTAAACTGAGTTTGGACGTAAATCTGCGTTTAGACGTAAAACTGCGTTTAGACGTAAATCTGCGTTTAGACGTAAAATTACGTTTAGACGTAAAACTGTCCAAACTGTGTTTAGACGTTTTAGACGTAAACTGAGTTTAGACGTAAATCTGCGTTTAGATGCAAAACTGTGTTTAGACGTAAATCTGCGTTTAGACGTAAAATTGCGTTTAGACGTCAATCTGTGCTTAGACGCAAACTGCGCTTAGACGCAAACTGCGCTTAGACGCAAACTGTGTTTAGACGCAAACTGCGCTTAGACGCAATCTGTGCTTAGACGCAAACTGCACTTAGATACAAACTGAGAATTAGTTTTTGCATCATAATAGTTTTCATTGAACGAACGCAGCTTTTGGTTTTAAATCGCTGTAAGATTTCCGCTGCACTAATTCACCCCCCCCCTCTTAGTGCTCTCGATCCTAACACAATGATGAGGTAATCGAAATCCCCCTAATTTATTTTGAAATTACTTGATGCTTTCATGATGTATTTTTCTCTTTTAGTTTAGAATTAATTTTCTTAAAAATTACATGTTAAAAAAAATTATTATGATCATACTAAGTAATTTCGAAAATGATAATATTACATATTTTATGATAAACAAATAAAATGATCTTGATTGAAAATATGAAATCATGGTTAAGAAGTAATAATGTGCATTATGTTGATTTCCATTGTTATTTCTCGATTTTGATTAAAGATCATGTTTGATTTGAAGAAATGCATAATGATGAAGTTAAATATTTCGATTAACAATTTTATGCATGAGATTTTAAGCCGATGATAAGCATGTGTTATTCTCATGAGTATATTTGAAAAACTATGGCAAAAATGTGCTCGAATGCATGAACGTGTTAAGATTATTTTTCGGACATTCTTGATTCAATGTTCAAAACACTTAATTGCCATGATGATTTTACACTATAACATGTTGGAAATTATATGTTTTGGATACATAAATTTTTATGATCATGAGCATGTTTTATCTTCATAATTGAACTTGAAAATCTATAGCAAAATCTTATCCGAATGCATGAAAGTACTAATTTCATTTTCGGATTCATTTGACAAAATTGATACCATCATGATATGAAACATTTATGATTTGCATTTATGCATGCAATACTTGTGCTTTCTAATTATGATGTGATGTATTGCATATGATGTAAATCATGATTTAAAATGCTATGAGTGCTAAGTTACACATTTTGAGAAGAAATTGCTATATTGAAACATTAATGTAATTATGAATGATGATATGATATTATGCATGTAATACTTCAACTTATGATAATGATGCATGCAATGATAAAATATTCATGATGAAAAATTGTCTTGACATTCATAACTTGATTATTCATCCTTTGTCATGATTTTGAAATCGTTGTAAAAGGAAAAAGAACTACAAAACTGTATTCTTCCTTTCTTTTTTACAATGACAAAGGGGGAGATAGCTAGCTTACACAAGTCAAGAAGATGCAAAAACGTGATTGCTAGCTTGCCTATCTTAAGTAGCAAAAATGCTAACTTGCACATCTAGCAAAACTTGACAAATTTGCATATCTCAAGAAGCAAGAGTTGCTTTCTTGAACATCTCTAAATTGCTAGCTTGCATGTTCTAAAAGTGCTATCTTGTATACTGTAAAACTTGCATATCTAAAACTTGATAGCTTGAATATTCTAAGCATGAATCAACACTTGCTATATTTTCTAGCAAAATTGCATGATGATAAAACTTGATATTATGTTTTTCATGCAATGAGTTGAACCAATATCACAAACACTTGATTGTGATACTTTTTTTTGTTGATGACAAAGGGGGAGAAGTATGTTGATGAAAGTATGTTGATGACATGACATGTGATGCATAAGTTTATGCATATGTTCATGTTGACGTGTTGCAAGTATTCATGATGAATATTGCAATGACTTGAATTCAGTTTGAATTCAAGGTTCTATCAATATGGCATATTGATAGGGGGAGTGTGTTTAAACTCTGGGAGTTAAGGTTAACTCCGATTATGATGACATGTTGCTTAGATTTTTGAATCTAAGAGTTTCTATCAATATGGCATATTGATAGGGGGAGTTTGTTTAAACTCCGGGAGTTAGGTTTAACTCCGTCATCAAGTGGTTGTCATCATCAAAAAGGGGGAGATTGTTGAATCTCGTATTTTGATGATGAAACTACTTGATATATGTTTATGATTTAATCTGCGTTTTGAGTGACGCAGGATGCTTTGATCAGGATGAGACAGTTAAAGCAGGAAAATCATGTTGTGCCGGAGGAACATGTCAGAAGATTGGACGTCGGGCCGGTAGATCGGTCGACGTATCGACAGAAGGCTTCGGGCAGTGGACTCGGGCATCGGGCCAAGAAGAGCGGTTATTGTGCCAAGGATATCGGAGTTGCGGAGTCAACTGGCCGATTGGGCAATAGGCCGCAGGAGAGGACGATGCGCCGAAGAATCAGACGAAGCGTCGAGGGACCAATGACATGCCGGACAACTTGGTTAATTACTTAGGATTAATTGTCTCGATCGAAGTTTTGTTTTAATTGTGCAGGATTCACTATGATAACGATGAAGACATAAAGCGAAACAAAGTGTCGGAGTCAAGCGCGAAGGATTTGTTGTGAGTTCGAGAGTTTGACGGAAGTCCGAAGGTTCGTCGGGAATGCTACCGGAACTAGCCGAGAATGAGTTGGGAGCTTGTCGAAGGGTTTTTCGGAAGCTCGCCGGAAGGTTCGTTGGGAGTTCGCGGAGCTCGCCGAGAAAGATCGGAGCTTGCCGAAGAAGCTTGTTGGAACTCGCTAAGAACAAATCGTGAAGTCTAGGAGCTTGCCGGGAGTCCGCAGAATGGTTTCCGAGAGTTCATCGGAAGACCGCCGGAAGTTTGCCGGAAGCTCGCCAGAAGAAGTCTTGACTTGTGGATTTGTAATAGCTTAGAAAATGTCTTTAAAATCATAGTTAGCACATTAATTAGGGTTAGGATTAGGTGTTAATCCTATAACCCAAGTAGGGGCCAATTAGGCCCAAGTTCGGACTGGTTTGGGCCAAGTTTGGAGCCAAACCAAGTGAGCTGAAATAGTGAAAGAGGTGGCACCGCCCCAGCCAGGAGGTGGCACCGCCTGGGCTAAGCCTCCCAGCGAGACTGGGTGGTGCAACCTCCCCAGCCAGGAGGTGGCACCGCCTGAGCTCAGTCTTCGAGCAAGACTGGGCGGTGCAACCTCCCTGACAGAGAGGTGGCACCGCTTGAGCTCGGTCTTCGAGCTCTGGCAGAGAGGTGCAACCGCCTCAGTCAAGAGGTGGCACCGCCTGAGCTCGGTCTTCGAGCTCTGCCAGGCGGTGCAACCTCTCCAGTCAAGAGGTGCAACCGCCTGATCCCGGAATTCCGGGATTTGATCGTTTTGAGCTCCAAATTTGAATTGGGTTGGGGCCTATAAATACCCCACCCATTCAGCACTGAAAAGATACAGACCTACACCGAAATCTTGATCTTTTCTGTGATTCTAAGAGCTCAAAAGTGTTGTAAAGCCTTTAAGTCTCCTCCTTCTGTTCTTCAAGTTTTGAGTTGTAAAGTGAGGAGAGAAAGGTCTGTAAAGGTTGTCTCCTGAGCCTGTCAAAAGGAGAGAAACTGTAAAAGGGCAGTTGGCCTTCGCCTATTGAAGGAAGGCCTCTAGTTGACGTCGGTGACCTCGTCGGTGGAGGAAGCCAAAAGTGGAGTAGGTCAAGACTGACCGAACCACTCTAAATCTTTGGTTTGCGTTTATTTTGAGCACTTTATCATTACTGCAAACCTCCTTCATAACTACTGCTCTCTGCGCTTTTACGAACAAGTTCTAAGTACTGTTCTTTCCGAATCTGCATTCAGACGTAAATCGGTGTTTTCGTACATTACAGTTTACGTTTACGTTTTAATTCTGCAAAACTGTCTTCTACGCCTTCACGAACAAGTTTTTAAGTGCTGATCTATCCGAATCTGCTTTCAGACGTAAACCAGCGTTTTCGTACGATATTTACATTGCAGTTTACGTTTACGCCTTGATTCTGCAAAACTGTCTTCTGCGCTTTTACGAACGAGTTTCTAAAGTTCAGATCCCTTTGAAACTGCGTCTAGACGTAAAATTGTGTTTAGACGTAAAACTGCTCAAACTGTGTTTAGACGTAAACTGAGTTTAGACGTAAATCTGCGTTTAGACGTAAAACTGCATTTAGACGTAAATCTGCGTTTAGACGTAAAACTGCGTTTAGACGTAAAACTGCGTTTAGACGTAAATCTGCGTTTAGACGTAAATCTGCGTTTAGACGTAAATCTGCGTTTAGACGTAAACTGCGCTTAGACGCAAACTGCGCTTAGACGCAAACTGTGCTTAGACGCAATCTGCGCTTAGACGCAAACTGCACTTTGATACAAACTGAGAATTAGCTTTTGCATCATAATAGTTTTTATTGAACGAACGCAGCTTTTGGTTTTAATCGCTGTAAGATTTCCGCTGCACTAATTCACCCCCCCCCCCTCTTAGTGCTCTCGATCCTAACAAATAACAAAAAGAGGATTAGAAAATTAAAATTACAAATGCGATATGGATACAATCCCATTTGATCCCTCAGAATTGGAAACCCATGATTCTCCCTTCACATATCCTTTGGATTTTCGAACCCATCGATTTCATCCGTTCATAACTTTCGAATCCAACTATATCATGAACTGACTAAGTTTGCCATGAACTTGCAAGGCTTACCAACTTGAACAATCTGTCACAAACATGTGTACGACATTGAGAGTATGCACGTCAAAAGATCTATCTTGATTATGCAAAAGTTCTTATCTTAAAATGAAAATTCTTACGTAATTACGTAAGTAAAGTTGATTGATCCACAAATAAAAATTCATCTCAGAGACAAAAACATTCAAATCAGACCACACAGCTGTCAGAACCATGCTCACTGCCTGCAGCGGTTGCACCGCCCCAGATGGAGGTAGCACCTCCGGCTATCACGTATTGCAAGCGGTTGCACCGCCCCAGCCAGCAGTGCAACCGCCCGCAATCCTGCCCGCTTTTAACCCGAGCTAGGACCGACGGTGGAACCGACCCCAACTCACTCCCTTCCCCTCTTTACTCTTCCAAAGCTTCTCCACCTCCATTTCTCCCCTCACAGCATCCCAAATACTCCTCATTTCGAAGCAAAAGATCAATAATCTCTCCTTCTCTTGAAGATCTCACTAAGGTATTCTCTAAGAAGCCCTTAAATTCTGTTTTTAATTCATTTACTCTTGCTCATTACTATCCTCCTAAACAGCAGTAGTTATGAGGTCTAGAAGATCATTAAGGGACAAAGGGAAGAGGAGATTAGTGGAAGACTTTGATCTTACCCTTTTCGATTCAAAATATCATGCTGAAAAGTTTTCCTCTTTCGAATTTAGAAGTGTCAATAAGGGAAAACATGTAGATTTAGATGAACTAAGAGACTTAGAGACAATCCAATGGTTTGCAAACCTAGATCTACTCCCTATTTTATAAATTAATGAACCCATCTATCCAAGACTTGTTAGATTGTTTTACAAAAATATACAAGTAGATGAAGAAGAAAGAATGTCTACCTATCTCTTAGGACAACACATCTCCATTACGGATAAACTCATTTGCGACATGATAGAGGACTTTACTTTAGAGGATCATGGGATGATGAAACTGTTGGGACTTAATCTCCTCCGCAGGAGCATCACCGAGGGTTCATCGGATGATCGACGGAAGTTCGCCGGAAGCTCGCCAGAAGAAGCGATTGATGCACCGGAGCAAGTTGCAGTAAATGTCTTAGGAAATATCATAGTTAGCACAATGATTAAGTTGGAAATGGGAGGTGATCCCATTAACTTAATCTTGGGGCAATTGGGCCCCTGAAAAACCCAAATTGGGCCGAATAGATCAACCTATTCGGACCCTGATTTCTGCTAGGAGGTTGAACCGCCCCAGCCAGGAGGTGGCACCGCCTGAGCTCGGTCTTCGAGCTTTGGCAGGAGGTGCAACTGCCTTAGTCAGGCAGTGGCACCGCTTGAGCTTGGTCTTTGAGCTCTAGCAGGAGGTGCAACTGACCCTGACAGGAGGTGGCACCGCCTAGAGGCTCAGTCTTCGAGCTCTGCCAGGCGGTGCAACCGCCTCAGTCAGGAGGTGCAACCGCCAGATCCTGGAATTCCGGGAATTGATAGTTTTGAGCTCAAAATTCAAACTGGGTTGGGGCCTATAAATACCCCACCCTTTTAGCACTGAAAGAGTAACAAAAACACACCGAAATCCTGATCTTATTCTATGATTTTTAGAGCTCAAAATTATTGTAAAGGCCAAAAGTTCTTCTCCCTCTTTTCTTCCAAGTTCTGATCTTTAAAGAGAGGAGAGAAAATTCTGTAAGGGTTGTCTCCTAAGCCCGTCAAAAGGAGTGAAACTGTAAAAGGGTGGTTGGCCTTCGCCTATTGAAGGAAGGCCTCTAGTTGACGTCGGTGACCTCATCGGTGGAGGAAGCCAAAAGTGGATGTAGGTTAAGATTGACCGAACCACTCTAAATCTCGATTTGCATTTACTTTGAGCATCTTATCCTTACTGCAAACCTCCTCAATAGCTTACTGCCTTCTGCACATTTACGATCGTGTTTTAAAGTTTAGTATTTTCCGAATCAGTGTTTAGACGTAAATCAGTTTTATTGTACGAACATCATATTTCAGTTAGCGCTTACATTTTAACTCTCATCATAACTGCAAACTGCCTTCATAGATTTCCTTTAACTACATCTCTCTTGATTACAAGTTAAAGAGATTTACGAATCGGCTTTTCTACCGAAATCGCTTTTATCGTACGAACACCTTTTTAATCGTCGAAAGTTTTCCGCTGCACTAATTCACCCCCCCCCCCTCTTAGTGCTCTTGATCCTAACACCTAGATAGGGATTTGTTTAAGTAAGAATATATAGGATATTCCTCTTATGACACCGAAAGCGGATGATCCTCTATCGACAATCAATAGCCCTCGTAAGGTTGGCTACCATTCCCAATGACCGGTTGTGCTAGATCTGGAACCTTTAGACATATAAGTCTGGTATCAAAGAGTGGAGTCCTCATACAATATATCCTTAGTGTCTCAAGTCTAAGAACCAGGTATATTACTGGGATGACGGAATCACTATCTAATAATGAGGTATCATCAACCATCCAACATTCCATAAGCGGATCAATCAGTGAACTCATTCTCAAATGAGCACCTGCACTATATCCCTAGTGTCCCCACATAAGCAGGTATGAGTGTCACGCCCCTCAAATAATATCGATGATTTTTAAAATTTTTATCACAAACTAATCCAGGATCCAAACTAACATTTGAGGACACTGAAAAATATTTTATCAAATTCATATCTATAAAACCTGTGCAGTTTATAATCATATATCACATCACTCGATAATTCATATTTTTGGCAACCCAAGCTAACTTAACAAACATGAACAACATTTATAAATCCACAAGCTACGTAATTTATACAATCATAACTCCAACCATTTACCACAAGTTCATATCATTGTAAACTAGAATTAACATTCCGAAATTCCAAATAAGAGAGATCGTCTAATACTTTTACAAGGTATATCCATTTCGGTTCATCGACAACATTTCATTACATACAAAATATGCTTATACAATAATAACATAATAACCAACAAGACTTGCCCATAATTCTGAATAGCTCTCCACTGCCTCAGTCCAATTCAAACATCTCAGAGAGTGACAAGCTGACCTGAAAGATTTATATAACAACGGAGTGAGCTAAAAACAGCTCAGTAAGTGACAAAGCATATTTAGCACGAAAAGGGACGGTTTCAAACGAACAAGATATCACAATACAAGAAAGAATCCAAGAGATTCAAGGATATCATCTTATTAGATATAGAATTGCAAATATCATTTCATTCATAACATATTTGATTCATAACAAATGGAGCATAGAGTAATTGGAGCATATCAATAGCGTACGAGATGTTCCGGAGCATATCAATTGCAAATAGGACATTTCAGAACATATCAGTTCATAGCAAATGGAGCACAGAGTAATTGGAGCATACCAATAGCGTATGAAATGTTCTCGAGCATATTAATGATAAATGGAATATTTCATAACATAACAATAGCAAATGAAACATTTTGGAGCATATCAAAGGCGTATGAAATGTTTCGGAGAATATCAATAATAAATGAAACATTTCGGAACATATCAATGGCTTATGGACCATTTCAGAGCATTTTAAAGAATGAATATGAAATAGAAGCTCAAACGTCGAATTGACGTTGCATTCATTTCATTCTTATCCAAAGCATGTATAGAAACACATAACCAAAGCTTTGGATACCATATCAAACATATAGAAGGTGAAGTGGGACCATAACATAATGTGGTACATCCATTTCTGAATGACCACCAAACATAAGTCTCCCACTTCTGGGAGGTCTCCCATGTCTGGGAGCTCCATCCACCCACGTTTGAGTGAAGTCATAAGGGCCGACAGAGCATCACAGGCTCTATGCATAACTCCCTTTACCATTTCTGGCAAAGGTTCACAATATCTCACAAATACTAGAGTACAAAAGAATAGTATGAATAATGAATAGCACATATCGGAAGCACACGCGGAACAACAAAACGTACATGTGCCTTTACGAGTCAATACGAAGTAAGCAATAATCTTTCACAATTGTATTCAGATTTGAAAGGAAATGAAAGCAAGAGCATTCAAGGATTCCAAGCAATTACATATAACTCAATTCAAATAAGAAGGTTTGATGAATTCAATGTCCAAAGGAATGAAACTGGAATAGGCACATATCGAAAGCAAATGCAGAACAATGGGATATACATGTGCCTATATGAGTCAATACGATATAGCATAAACGTTACACAATAGTTTTCAAGAATGCAAATAATTTTAAGGACAAGAGCATACAAGAATTCAAAGCAGTAATATAAAGCTCAATTGAATAAGAAAGCTAAAGGATATCAATTTCCAAAGGAATGAAACTAGAATATGCGAAATCGACCAAAGCTCGATTTCTGGTAGAATTGAAGAGGCACATTTAATAAATGATTCAAACTATCAATCGTGCTCCAATTTTCTCAGAAATATATCATTAGAAAGATATTTCAATCTACTTTCAGATAAAACAAGCTTCATATAAATTGAACTGTCCAACAGAGAGTTACAAATAATTTGGTAAACAAGGGTCGGAGAACAAAATCTCTGTTTGGCAGAATTTATAAGGTCAGATTCAACAGATAACTGGGCAGGTGTTTGGAATCCAAATCGTTCAATCCATATATCAAAAGAAAGATCTACAAGTCTAGTTTCTAATGAAATCATTTTGAATAAATCGGAGTTTCCAACATCGACTTATAGGTAGCTCGGTATCAAAAGGTAGAAATTATGATCCCTATTTTGCAGAATCTGTAGGCTCATTTGAAACAGAAGTTTGGGTAGGTAAACTTACTCCGAATTCTTAAAATAAGCTATCAAAAGAAAGCTTTATGAGTCTATATTCTGATCAAATAAGTTTTGTCCAAATCAGAGGTCAATACATGAAGTTATAACCATAACAAGGTAGAAAGGTTAGAATCTCAGAAGTTGCACAGATTCGAGTCGTTACGTCTAAACAGGAGATATATCAAATGCAAGGCTAGAACAATTCAAAGTTCCTCATATTCAAAGCAAATGTAGAGATAAAATTACAGTAAGAAATGATCAGGACACTGGCAATAGGAAAGATTAGAAAGCTTGCAATCGGAAGGATCGGAACACTTGCAATAGAAAGGATTGAAACACTTGCAGGAGAAAGAATCGAAACACTTGCCTTTCAAAGATTTTGATCCGCAGATCCAAAGAAGGTGTCAACCCAAATCCTTCTACTTTTCCTTCGTGTCCTCTCCCTATTTCGTGTTCTACATATGTCTTCTCTTTTTCCTCCACAACTGCAGCTCATGTAGAACATAGAGGCATAGTCACCTGCTCTCTCTTACTCTCATTCCTTCGTTTTCTTTTTCAAACACAGCTGTCGCAGCCATCGTCGTTGCCACTATCACAGTCGTAGCCACGACCGTAGTTGCTGTCACAACTGCAGCCCCTTCCACTGCACTACTTCCTTCCTCCCTTCTCTCGTTCCTACTTTTTCTTTCCCAAACACAGCTACCGCAGATGCAGCCGCCACCACTGCAGCCGCAATCATGGCCACAACCCCTTTTTTCCCCCTTTTCTTTCTTTTCTTTCCTAGCTGCAACTGCTGTAGTCGCAGTCGCAGCCATGGCCACAGCCACCACAACCGCAGCCTCTTCTTCCTCCCCTGCTTATCTTCCTCTCCTTCTTCTCTTCCAACTGCAGTTTCCATCGCCGCAGCCGCAGCCCCTTCTTCCCCTTCTCTTCTTCCTCTCCTTCCCTTCTTCCTTCCTCTTCCTCTTTCCCTGCCACAGCTGCAGATGCCACAGCCGCAGCTACTTCTTTCCCTTCTCCTCTTCCTTCTCCTTCCTTTCTTCTTCTTCTCTTCTTCTCCTTCCTCCCCTTCTTCTCCCCAACGAACAGCACCTCCTCTCCTCTATTTCCTCCTGCAGGAAACAGAGGTGCCGCCTCTTCACCCGCTTCTACTTCTTCTTCTTCTCCTTCTAATCCTTCTTCTTCTCCTCTTCTTCCCTTCTCCTACCTGACACCCCACACCTTCTCACTGCAGCCCATGCCGCAGCCATCCTTCTTTTTTTTTCTTTTTCTCTTCTTCTCTTTCCTCTTCTTCTTCTTCTCCACCCCAACGCCCCCACACCTCGTCTCCTCTGTTTCCGCCTGTAGGAAACAGAGGTGTTGCAGCCCTAGCTGCTGCCACCTCTCGCTCCTCTCCCACTTCCCTCTCTTTTTCTTCTTCTTCTATTCTTCTCTTCTCCCTCTTCCTCCTCCTCTCTTCTTTTCCCTCTTCTTCTTTTCTTCTTCTCCTCTTCTTCCTTTCTCCTCCCCAACGTCCCACAGCTCCTCGCTGCAGCCCTTGCCACAGCCACCTCCTCTTTTCTTCTTCTTTTTCTTCTTCTTCTTCTTCTTCTTCTTCTTCTTCTTCTTCTGCTTCTGCTTCTCTTCTTCTCCTCTTCTTCCCTTCTCCTCCCTGACGCCCCACACATGAACTCCTCTGTTTCCTCCTACACGAAACTGAGGTGCTGCAGCCCTAGCTGCTGCAGCTATCTCTTTTTCCTCTCCCTCTTCCCTCTCTTCTTCTTCTTCTTTTCTTCTCTTCTCCCTCTTCTTCCTCTCTTCTTTTCCCTCTTCTTCTTCTTTTCTTGTCTTCTCCCTCTACTTCTCTTCTTCTTCTCCCCATGCCCCACAGCATGGGAGACAATGGGATAAAACCAAAATTTTTGATTTTCTTTATTTTTTTTCTTTTTGTAACTTAACAGTTTAGTCCTTGAAATTTCTATATTTACATATAGGTCCTCCAATTTACATATAAATCCTTATTAATAAATTTTTAAAAGTGAGGGATATTACAATGAGACCAACTGCATCCATCATACACACGGGTATACAGCACACCAGTCTGTCTAGTTATCTCGATGTCCCTCTCGAGTAACATATGACCTAGATTATTTAGGATCTATGTTTAAAGGTGAATCGATCTCTTTATCATGATCTCAAAATAAACGGATTGCCATTGCATAGATCCATGGACATCACAATATATTCATGCAATATGCAATATAAAGTGATAAAATACTAAATAATAATAATAATAATAATAAGTAAAAAGACTGTCTGTCAAGTCACACATATCATCACCTACGTTGTTGTCTTACAAGGCACCTATGATTAGTAGTAGGACCACTAGATAATAATAATAATAAATTAAATTTTTTAATTAACTAATATTTTCTAAAATTGGGGACATATAGAAAATTTTCTTAATTATGAAGGGCATTTTGATAATTTGGATATAAAGGACAAAAGTTAAAATTTTTGATATTCCGAGGGTGAAAATTATCTATTATCTAGAAAAACCTAATTCTTATCCTTTGCTCCTGCGTTGCGGTAGCTGCCACCCAACTAGCGGTGGCCTCTATGGGGGGAGTGCCTCCCCTACCCTCGAGCGTAATGCCCGCAGGTGACTTTTGCCCGTGGTCATAGCGCCCGCAAGGGCTGCCCATGTGGTTGACTATCTATGGCCCGTAGGCGGCCCGGCTATTGGCCATTGGCCACCTTTACATAGGTGGCTAGGCCTCGGCCAAGGCTGTAAGCAGCCATTGGCCAACCTGCAAGGGCAGCAACGGTTGCTGCCCTCTCTTACATTTTGCGTCAACAATTTTGATGATAAATTTTTTTATAAAATACAATACACGTAGTTTAAAACTAATCTTTTACATGAACAACCTGGCTCTAATACCACTATTGGAAAATCAATGGGCAACATCACAGGTGCAGTGGAAGAATAGAAAACAAAAACACCAAATTTCTCAAAAAGGTATTCATCGTCATGCAAAGATTAGTGAGCAAAAAAGATGAACAAAACTTAAATCCACATATGAGATAGTGTTTTTACATAGGGAGATCGTATATCCCTGAATTCCTATAGATCTATGGGATTGGATGGAGTTCAAGGCCCTACTCTCTGGCGATGATCCACACAGTAGGGTTGTGATGACACTTCTCAAATCGCTGCCTAAATCTCCATACTTGCTATCTGAAGAGGAGAAGGGGAGAGGAGAATAGGAGGTGGCAACTAGGAATCCACAACCTATGGGCCTTTGGTTCCCTCCAATTTATAGAGGCCCCAAATTAACTTAACCCTAATGGATCCTGCCCTATTGGGTACTATATCTCCATTAAATTATCCAAGCCTCTTAGATTAGTGGGTTTCTACCCAATAATCTTTTATGAGCTCTTATTGGATCTCATTCATATGAACAATAATTCAGGGGCTTATTGGATATCCAATAAGATAGGGGCTCCGACGGATATCTCATATCCAAACCTCTACTTGTCGCAACACCTACCATATGTGTGTAACCCTCTAGACCCAATATCAAACTGGCCGTGAGTCATAACTATCAAAACTCCTTCTGGCTCAATTAATTATTATCTTTATAATAATTCACTCGACTCATCGATTGAGGACGTAATAGGCCACTATGTCGCAATCCCTAAATGATACAGGGGAATCCAATTCTTTGGAACTATCCATCCTCAATTATCATGTACCTATAGTCCATCATCCATCTAATATCCTAGAGACCGTATATCAGGCATGGGGCTTTCAATCTTATACGATCTCTTCTTGAGTCTTGCTATAATCGGATTCTCCCGAAGAACTCTTTCTCTCTCAATCCGAATAGCCTTGGCCAAGGATTGTTTGAGCAAGAACATACAAGATATTCCTCTCATGTGATACATAGAGGGGAAGATCCTCTATCGACACTCAATAACCCTTATAAGGTTGGTTGCCTCTCCCAATAACTCGCTGTACTAGATATGAAACTTCCAAACCTATAAGTCTATTATAAAAAAGTAGAGTACTCATACAGGATATTCTTAACGTCGCAAGTTTAAGAACCAAGTACACTACTGGATGACGGAATCACTATCTGACAATAAGGTATCATTAACCATCCAATATTCCATAAGCAGATCAATCAGTGACAATATTCTCAAATTAGCACCTCCATTGTATCCCTAGTGTCCCCGCACGGGCAGCTATAAGACCAGCTAATTCCATCATATAAACGGGTATATAGTATACTAGTTTGTTTGGT